>NW_015642811.1:2003736-2023705 GCF_001515625.1 Sinocyclocheilus rhinocerous
ATATATATATATATATATATATAGGGTAGGGTAGTTGTTTTTCTTGACAACAGAGCATTTGCAATGAATGTGTTATCATTATAATGTTAACGGTTTATGTTTATGCTTTGCTGGCTCTTTTTCTCAGTGGTCTTGGACTTTATTAGCACCTCTTAGCATGGATGCATGAAGTTTGCTCATTAACCGCTGCTGCTTCACACTGGAGCTGATTGTTTATGCTTTGTTTCTTTTTGATGATTTTCTTTTTCTCTCAAACTACATAACAATAAAATGGACATTCTTGGATTCATCCCAATGAATCTGCATGTTATTGGCGGTTCATGCTGATGCGCTGCTGGCTGCTTCATTGTGTGTTGTGTTGTGGCTTTTTGTGGTGCGGTGGTTCAAGCAGGCACTGCTTGTTTGGACATTGTTTTTCCCCACTGGTTCTGTTTGCACTTGTGGATCACACACATGCTGATCCACACAAGCTCTATGGTTATGCTGTGTCTTTAACAGCTTTTTCAAGCACACAGTCATCATTCACACATTGCACATACACATACAAACACATGCACAGATGTACACATACACATAAACACATTAAAAAGCAGCAGCAACAAGTAAACTCAAGTGTAAATAAATAAATGCTAATTATTTGAGGGGTGAACTACAAGTGCAATCAAAAGTAAATACTTTTCATCCACCATTGCCTACTCACAGCACAAAATAACAGCATATGCAAATAGAAAAATGAATGTCACAAAGTACAAGTTCTGCTCAAATGCCGTGCCTGGATGCTCTTGGTCAGGGAATGTCCTTTGTGATGGTCAGTAAAAAGGCTGCAACAGTTTCCTGGGAGACTGTGTGCTCTCAGGAATAAACTCAGTAAGCCATTTGTCCTGTAGAAAATGCCAGAGCTTTTAAGCAGCAAAAGCATTAAAAAATCTACAGAGGAAATATCTCACTATTTGGCGTCTGAGCCGCAGAAGCTTATAACATTCAGAATAATCACTGAGCCAAGTCATTTTATTTGAATTATTCAGTATCCTGAATATACAACATACATGTTGACACATGCTATTACTCTATTTACTGGCAACAGTTCAACAGTTATCTTTCCCAGCATCCTTTGAATCCAAATGCCAAGTATGTCTCTAAAAATTAGGGCTGTCATTTCATTAAAAAAAATAAAACAATTGAATAAATTACACAATATGCTGATTAATCACTCTAATGTATTACAACCATAATAATTAACATTAACCAAGTTTAATAAATGTAGTAAAATTATTATTCATTAATGATTTTTTGTACTTGTATTTTAAATTACGCATTGCATTGTGTTGCATTTTAGGGTTAAAGTAAATGTCCGTAAAATTGTCTTAGCAGAAAATTACCATTACCTTTTCCATTTTTTTCCTTGGATATTTTTTTCTTACAGTGTAACCATATACCACCCTATTTTAAAGTGTTATGCTGTACATTGTTACATTTATAATATTTCATCAACCAAATATCTGACATTAGGAAGTTCTTGTAGTAATTAAGTAGCTCAGGTAATGACAAAGTTCACACATTCCCAGAAGAGCCAGTCCTGTCACGGTCAGACAGAGCCGGATCAGACAGGCATTCTGCTAGAAACTCAGACGTTTGTATTCCAAATGTCACAAGCCTCTGCAGGGAGTTTGGATTCCCAAATCGTGTCTACGCACAGGGTCAGTCGAGGGCCTTCAAAACGCCCGTCCACTTCTGCTTGATTTAACAAAGAGAGCTGAATAGACACATACAGACACTTACTCACACATACACAGTCCAGATGAAGGTGAGAAAAAAAGAACAGTGTTCATATTTAATCAATGACTATTCTTTAATAAATCCAGATGGACAAAAGCAGAATCCAAATATTAGAGTTTAACTGTGAATCTGCAAATACAATCAACTCACAGGAGGTGTAAATAAAGAGGGGCTTCTTGAATCTTTAATCCTCTTTCTGTCTCTTTGGGTTGTAGCCTTTTGCTGCTTAGCAGCTGGCCCAATTAGTATAAGCATCAGATTTGCACATCATTATGTGTGACATATAATAACTGCATCCGGATTAATACAATACCATGGCTGCCAGGTTAGAAATGCAATTTAAATGTAAACAATGCAAATAACAGAGTACAATGGGTTCACTTTGAAACCAATTGCACTCATTTTTACAAGGTTTGCACACAACTCCACTTATTACGCTATTAATATAAAGAGAGATTCAAGTTTATAGATGGCTTTTTAAATGTTTTATATGTAGGTTATACAATGCAACAGAATTCAGCACAAACTTCTGCTATGTAACTTCACTACACTCTTGCAGATCTTACTAGAAGAAAATCTTACTAAGTATTGTCCCCTCAAAGAGGCACAGACATAAATAATTTAAGGACTGCCATAATCATTTTATTTATTCAGTGCGCTATCTTTCCTTTCTTTACATCATCTTGTCTGGTCATAATATGGAAAGTCACCTGCAGCACTACTTCTCAAACAGCTTTTAAACTCTGCATGCAAACTCTTTATTATTTTTACATAGATGAAGCTGCAAAAAAAGCTTTTTTCCCCCCCAGCCTCTCCTAATTTCTGTATTTCTGAAGCTCTAACATGTGACCTTTCTGTCCAATCCGTCTCTCTCTCTCTCCCAGATGAAGTCATAATGTTGTCCCATGCTGAAGAACAAACACTTGACCTGAGGGAACTTCCTGAATTCATAACAGATTTTTTTGACCACAGTTAAGCGTTGAATTGACCCACAGCATTCCCAGAGAGCCGCAGCTGAACTAAATGCCATACATTGTGAAATGTCTAATTTCCATTCAGTATCTTAACTGCATAGTTCAAAATAATGAAGATTCCATCAACTTCATGTCATTCTAAACCTGTATGTCTTTTTTTTATTTTCTTTCTTTCTTTTTTTTTTTAATAAACACAAAAGGTGACATTTTGAAGACTTTTACTTTGTAGTTCCTCACCATTTTTCTGGTAAAAGAAGGGCACACTGCTAAAAGCTGAGCTCTGAAGAGCCGTTTAGGAATACTAACAGCTTGTATCAGTTGTTTGTGAAGACGGTCACATCAGAACCCCAGAGCCCAAACATTTATCCAGTGGATAGCCATCTCTCTCAAGTTGACAATGAAAACGCTGCTTTCAGCTTTCGTCTTATTTGAGATTCCTCACTCGGATTCTAATCTGAAACATAATCTTCAACATGCTTTCATTCTCTACCATAATGTGACTTGCCATGCCAATGATTAAGCTGACAAAGATTAAAACATTGTTTTAAATAATAACAGATGAGAAGATATGCAAAGGAGACGTGTGTACATACGTGTTTGACATAAGTTAACAACTGTAATGGTTTATAAAAGGAAATTAGAGGAAAATGATCACATTTTCTGTACTTTTTGGTTGCAAGGGCATATGTGTTTTTTTATTTATTTATTTTTTAATAAGTTATATTCTTGTTTTGGCAGTTTAAATGTACAATAGCAAAGTATTGACAGCATCCAAAACTTTTGAAACATATAACTTTGAGAACTTGTCAGAACTCAAAGTGACAGAATAGTTATCAGTAACTTTGCCCAAGAAAGACCTTTTTAAAAAGCAAATGTATTTTTATTGAAATCCAGGACTAATAAAGGTGAGGTAATTATCATAAAAGTATGTAGTATAAGTGAAACAGCATCAATGTTGCAGTGTAAAATTTACTCATTTCACTTTTTTACTGATTTGTGTGCGTATGTGCTGTGAACATTTTGTTAGAAATCACACAGAACAGAATGAAACCTTATTAATGCTAAATTAGGTAAAAGTATTAACTACGTTAAATACAGTACATGTGACGTTGTTGAACATATTATCATTTATTACAAATAAAATCAACCTATGAATTCCATGAAATCAGTATTGTATGAACTTCAAACAATTTGCAGTCATATATTTTTCTAAAGATGCTCATATTAAAAGTGATTTGCTTTTTATTTATACGAGACAGTTCTATTATATCATTTTAATGACATCTTTCAGTCGTGCAGGTTTTTCTTTTCTTTTCTTTTTCTTATTTTGCCTATAATCTAGTTGATGAGGCTGAAAAATGATGTTCCTCTGGTGGTGAAGCATTTGCATCTGACTGCAGTGTTGACACTATGACTGACAGACAGGCACTATGTAGCTAAACAGCTGATTGAACCTTCACTTCTCAACAATGTGTACGGTTAGATCAATGACTGTTGACAGATACGTCCCGGCCGAATCATTGATTTCTTCCAAAGGCCGGAGATTCATCTTGAAGTCTCTAAGATCAGTATAAATCTGTGAATCTTTCTAAAGAAGTTGCCTGGTGTGAGGATGTAGACTGACTGAGAAGGAATCAGTGACTTGATTAGATAGATAGATAGATAGATAGATAGATAGATAGATAGATATCACTCTTCCTCTGTTTTGTCTCCCATAATTCCACCTTCAGCCTCATGCTATGTTGTCCATCTGACAATTATGCAAATAGGGGGCATAAGCAGACGCAGAGAACTGAGGAATCCATAATCAGAGTGATTTTATCTGACTGTGTGCAGAAATGACTAGGCAGGTGGTAATGATGATTAAGGCTGTGCTTCACTCAGTCCGCAGAACCCGTGGTGGAACTTAATGGGGTGAAAAGCTTACTTTGGGCCCGAAACAAATTATTGGCCCAGCAATCAATAGGGTTAGTGAATGAAACCTAATGGCCTCTGCTTCACTTCTTATAATAAAAGTGAAGAAATGCATTGATTTGCCTCCTCACAGGTGTTTTTTCCTCCTCTTATTGATTTCAATTAACAGAGCGTTTACTGAAACTTGAAAGGGCAAAGCATGTTGTGTACATTCCGATATTGTGCCATTCGAGAGAGACTTTTAGCATAGCGGTACTACATTCTTTAGAACAAATTCTGCCTTCAACTTGCTGTCACACCAAGTGTGAAGAGTGCAGTTCACAACTGTGTGTATTTTATTCCTTCACCGGGGTTTTCACAGTCCAGGTTTATTGTATGCATGCGTCATGTCGTTTTTCATTAAACTATTCAGCCTGAGGGGGAAAAAAACAGATCTCATGTGACAACCGCAGACATTTTGATGTTGACATAATCAACACAAAATGAAGCCAAATAAACAGACAGGGTACAAAACAAGAAGCGACTGTGACTCTTTCTCAAATTCAGTCCATGATCAGAGGTCCCTGAGTGCCATACAGACGTGCACTAAAAACAGTGACTAGTGCTACTGAGTGACACATTATGGAGTGTTTGGAATCTATTTAAAAATACATTAGAGTAGGATTCATATTTCTATATGACAGGCCGAGAGAAACAGAGAGGGACACAAATTTGCACCGGAGCCAGAGCTGTTAGTTCATGTTAAATGTAATTTTCCTTATCTGCAAATGCAATGGCTCATGCCGTACTTTCAGCACACATTACTGCTTCCTCTTCCCATTGTCTTAATAATGGTTTCTGGACAATTTATGTGAGCATCCCTAGATAGTTTTTCCATTTTTCTCTCCAGAAAATTTTGCTGCCCATATTGTACGACTCCTTTTTAAAATTCTGCTTTTCAATGGTTTGCTTGGCAATGCTAACAGCCATAACAATAACCTCCTCCTGTGCCAGGCTCTGGGCGACTACAGATAATAGCACCCGATTTCCAAAATGTCTGAGCAGACAACCTGGCATGATAGACCACAACAGCCGACAAATGGTCCAAACTCGACTGAAAACTCTTAATTGGAGAGAGGTAATTAAACTCTACAAACCACGAGGAGGAACAGCAGGAAAACAGTAAGGGCAAAATCCACTGAATCTCCTGAGATTCATCCTGTTCAGGCCCTGTAGATAACATGAGCATCAAAGGCTCCCCTGCTGTGACCTCAGAAGGACGGACGCCATCTCACTGGCCTACTAAACCACAAAAGGCTCAGAGAGAGAGACTTCACACTTTTCAAATTCAAGCAAGGTAAACCACTGCAGTAGGCTTGGGAAATCAAGCATCACGTATCTGCAATTAATTAGTGTATCATTACCAATAAACTAATTTATGTGCATATTTGACCTTTTAAATTCATTCTCCTGCTTTTTACCTGACAATAATGCTAACAAATGTGAAAAAAGATTTCACTCTGCACACCAGTAACCATTAGCAAGACGCTGTGCAAAACACAGAGAGGAAACATTGTGTTGCTTATTTAATTTGCACCTCTGACAAATGGAAAACATATCTGTCAAGCACAAGATCACACAAACACGCATTTATATATAGTTGGTGGCCTAATTTGCACTGGGAGACTTCCTCATTAACCAATCCAGGCTGCTATGTTTTAGTTGAAGTATAAAAAAAGAGGATAAGTTACTATTTTATCTCACTTTAGAGCCAAAGGCGAGGACAACTGATGGATGCTAGTGCATAGTAATGCTAATCCTTATTCCAACATATTGATTTCTTTCTCCTTAAAGGGCTAGTTCACCCAAAAATGAAAACTGTGTCATTTAATCACCCTCATGACATTTACTTTGCATCATTTACTCACCCTCATGGTGCTCCAAACCTGTATGACTTACTTTCTTCTGTGGAACACGAAATAAGTTCTGAAATTGTGTGAAATTTATGATTAGTCACATGTGAATTAAAAAAAAAGTGTTCATGAGTAAACGTGGCAGCTGTGTACTTCAAGCTGAGCAACTGAATGCTATCAGATATTTCCCTCAAGCAAAAGTAAATACAACAAGCTATTCTCTCCAGATTACTGCATTTACATAAACTAGTCTGAAATGGTCATGATTTCATTGTAGTGTAACTTGGCCTAACAATAAGATGGCTAGCAACTGTATTCTTGCTTCACTGTTTCAAGCATGGGGTGAACAGAACACAGTGTGATGCCTCCAAGGCCAGTCTGTGTGCTTGCAGTGGTGTACAACTGCTCTCTGCTGTGCTTTGACATTCGGAATTGTGGCTTGTCAGAAAACCACCCCCTCTTAGATCTCTATGTTAATGTTTAATATGAGGGTTCCCACTGGGCCTGGATGTGTCAGGACATGATTTAGACTTAAAGTTGTTGTTTTAACCTCCACAACAGCCATTACTGTAGTGTGGCCTTGTGTCTGGTTAAGGAAAGCAGTTATTCACTGAAAATCCAGTCTGCAGAGTTCATGTGTCTGACTTGTGAATTAATTATTTGAGTCAGTAGGAGTCAAATATTTTCAGACTCGTTGTTCCAGTTCACAAAACCAGTCTGAAAGATTCATCAAATTGATCTGATCTAGAATTCTTTCTCTTCTTCTCTGAATTTCCTTTCTGCTCTAGCCTGTGTAGTAATCTATTATATACTTGGACTTGGCATTGCAAACATTGTGGATCTCATGATAAAATGCTTATGATGTTCCTCATTTTGGAAAATGAGGATAAAAGTGTCTGCTAAATGTAAGTGTAAACTCAATGATCCGGTTGAAATGGTTATTAGTGATGGGGAGATCAGATAATTTTACTTGATCTTTGAATCTCATTCAGCAAAATGAACAAAAAGTCATTTTGTTTATTTGAGTGAAGTTATGTTGTTAAATTTTCAACATCCAAATTCTCCAAACAAATTCAAATGTGTAATCTTTGATCATATTCCCAAATAGGAAATCATTATAATGAAGCCAAAGATAAATTATGGGACATAAACGATTAGTTCAGTTCAAATTTATTCAGTTATATCAATTATTCCACTAAAGGTGAGGATTTTTAGGGAATAATGATTTAAATTGAGGTCACTTCATTGTATGGACTACTTTTATGATGTGACACATACTGTGTACAGTTGAAGTCAAAAGTTTACATACACCTTGCAGAATCTGCAAAATGTTAATTATTTTACCAAAATAAGAGGGATCATACAAAATGCATGTTATTGTTTATTTAATACTGACCTGAATAAGATATTTCAGATAAAAGATGTTTACATATAGTACACAAGGGAAATAACAGTTGAATTTACTTTTTGAATTTTAAGATCAGGGTAAATTTAACTTATTTTGTCTACTGGGAAACATGTAAGTATCTTCTGTAGCATTTGAAGGGCAGTACTAAATGGAAATTTAAATCTAAATTTAGGCAAAATAAGAAAAATGTACACATCTTCATTCTGTCCAGATGTTTTCTTTTGAACTGGTTCATTTTTATAAATTCAACTATTATTTTCTCCTGTGGACTAAATGTAAACATATTTTATGTTTAATATCTTATTCAGGTCAGTACTAAATAAACAATAACATGCATTTTGTATGATCCCTCTTATTTCGGTAAAATAGTTAACATTTTGCAGATTCTGCAAGGTGTATGTAAACTTTTGACTTCAACTGTATATGAATTTATGATTATTTTGCATTGTTGAAGCTTAGTTATGAGCCAGTTAAATTATGTTTTGGTTAATTTGGAGCAATTTTTTACACTGTAAAATAATCTGAAACAACACACATATAAAAAAGAGAAGTGTTTGACATGTTTATACATGAATCACAAAACAAAATATCACATAGCAGGATGTTGATTCTCACGCACAGATGGCAGAAAACAAGACAAGCACCGACTGGCAACATTTGTAAACAGCCAGATTAAAACTTTTCAAATGACAAAAATACAGAAAGATGAATATTAAACATCTCAGTGGAGTACTAAAAAGTAAAATAAAGAAAAAAGTCATTTAAATTGTGCATCCATTAAATCAAAAGCCATTGCAATCCAGTAACAGGTAAATGCCTGTGCTAAAACTAGCTGACCTGCGCCCCCTAGACCTTTCTTGGCCATAAGAGCTTCATCTCGGATGAAAGAACGCATCCTTGCCCTTGTAAGTGCAGCAAGCACCTTGTCTTGTTGGGCACAAATTGGGCTCTGATGCGACCTGTTTTAGTTTGTAGGTATTCTCTGCTGCCACAACCTTTTGACCTGCCCTTTCTCAGTGATGATGGCTGCCGATGACTCGCGCTGAATCCAAATCAGCTCGGGCTGACATGGTCTTGAGGGGCCCGATATAGAGTTTAAAACGAGAGCAGCCCAGTTTATAGCATTAGTCCCTTTAAAAGCAATTAGTGTGATTGATCTGGGGAGAGTGCATTTGAAGAGGAGGAGAACTGCAGACACAGTGCACCGAGAAGAGCTAATTATTTCTAAATTATGGACAGAGTCAGCATGGATGAAATGAATGGCACTCTGGTGGAAAAAGGGAAATTTACACCTAGGCTGACCCTGCTGTGACCCTGATATGTTTACTCTTAATGAAAAGAAGCTAGAGAGACGGAGAGAGACAGGGAGAAACGTCACGTCTGGCAGGTAATTGCTGGTGGTAATCAGGGATGCATAAAGAAGGGAGGTGACCTTTGGCATTTCAACTGCGCCAGTCGAGTTCAACAGTCAAACACTCAGTGACCATGAAGACTGAGTCAAACTAATTACTTCAGCATGCTTGTGCTTGCAGATAAATGAACATGTGCACAATGAACATACACAATTCAGTCTTCAATTATGAGACTTTGGAGAGCCAGAGTTATATGAGCGTTGGACGAAAGGTATATTCTATTAACCAATGATACACTACATTAGAAAAAGAAAAAGAAGGAAAAGAAAAAAAAGCTATTTAAATATTTACATTTTTCTCAGTAAGCCTACAGTTGAAGGTAAAGTTCAACATGATTATTATTATTATAATTTTTTTTTTACATGGTTCAATTTGTGTTGTTCTACTCTGTCATGATTATGTTATGTTTGCTGTTATATAGCACTATATACAGTATATATAGACTGTATTCATCTTTAGTCATATAATGCAGGTCAGGATTAAAAGCAACATACTGACAGTTATTTTCCCACTAAACCAAAGACTAGAGTGCTATTTTATGCAGTTACCTAATTACCTTGTGAAAACATTGTATGTGTTAAATGTGATGTTTTTTCAGTCTGGCTTCGGCAAGACAACGCCTGAAGGCCTAGGGAATTATGGGTAATATGCAGCGCTGAGACAATTTCATTACTGCAGTTCTCTCATCCATAACAGTGGTGGAATAAATGGATCAAAGAGATGAACACTGTGATCCTCACTGTCAACTACGGCTAGGCTGCCTTGACAAATTATACGTGTTCCTGATGCATGTTTCACACTTTAAATGTTTCAAAAATCCACATGACCGGAACACTGGAACATCATAATGTTCTGAACAACTCAACCAGGAAGAAAACAAATAATTGACCAAAAACATGATTCTTTAAATAAATTGTTCTCATCTTTTTATGTGTTATTCTGAAAGACATGGCTTTATGGTTATGAAACATGCATGACTGGAGATGCATCCAAACACGTTTGTCATATTTTGACATCCTTAACACAAGAATTTAACAACTGAATAGCCTAGAACATCAATCTCCAAATTGAAAAATCCAATGACAAGCATCTGACAAGAAACTTTTCTCAATGCATACAAATACAACAAATACAAATATTCCTTATAATGGATACAATCTAGTTACTTACTGAAATCAACGTCATATTCTGCTATACAACACACGTGTCTGTGCTCGGATAGGTCACTGGGAGGTGTCTAGATGTCCCGTGGAGGAATATTTCCCGCATCACACCACCTTCCCCTCCCTTCCAGGTTTTCTCTGCTAGACGCATCAATATCGAAGCCAATGAGACATGGAGGAATGGCTGTCTGTTCGGGCAGCCGCACAGCTGACTGAGATGACCATATGTCTTGTTTTAAACACTGTGCTCAGTGCCTTCTGAGTTAATCGAAGGTGCTGCCCTTCACTTCCTCTCCTGTCAACAAGTATGTGAGTGTGTGGCTTAGTTGATAGCTACAGATAAATCAGTCTGAAACATTTACAAGTTCAGTCATTTCCATGAGTAGCACGCTGCTTGTTTCAGAAAAGCAGCAGGCACTGGTACCAGGTGTTGGTTAATCTGCTTCTAATAAGGCTGTCAGAATTAACACATTAATGCATGTGATTGATTTTTTTTTTTAATGCTGGTAATGAATTGATTCAATTTGACATCATAAAGGTTTAATTCTGCTAAATTCACACCTCTAAAACAATCAGAAAATATCAAACCAATTAGCTTTTAAATTAATTTAAAGAAAGACAGCACAAACTTACTTTCAAAGTTTGTAAAAAGTACACAAACTTCAAGTTAAGATGAAAATGAAAATCTTTTTTAGTTGTTTTGGAAAAACCACCTCAGATATGTTCTATGTAGGCAATAGTAGTAATACATTTGTCTTATAGGCTATATACATACATACTGACATAATGTTCAGGAAATGCACATTTACGTTATAGAAATGGACTTATTTATTTCTCATTAAAAATCAGTATATTTCAAAATGAATGGTTTTTTATATTTTACTTCAAGGTGAGTGAAGCACTCATCAATTAATGTCATGGCTAAAGAGGATGTTTTAAGAGGGCTGACTTCAGTCATTTGAAAATTCTGAGTAAATATATATATATATATATATATATATTAACCTTTTCTGAATTATTGAAAGACAGAGAACCCCCTTAATGGACTACTCCACTTTGCCTGCAATTAACTCTTACTCACACAATTAAGTATTTCATTTTTTTTTCTCTCTTTATCAGTAATCCAAGACTGTCACCGTATAGCTATGAAGAGATGAATTAGTGCTTAACATGTTGAATATTCAGATCAATTCCCTGCACTTCCCCCGGAACATTGCCCTGCCAATCAAACACTGAGTGCACAACCTCCACCATCACATCTCTTTATTGCCTTCCCAACAAACTGATATACAGGAGCGCAAGGGAGTTGAGATTGGAGAGGAAGGCTGGAGAGAGAGAGAGAGAGAGAGAGACAAAAATACAGGTTGGGGGTGGGGAATGTCAAAACGAGAGACAAGTTGAATTGTTATGCTAGGAGATGCATGCATTTTGATTCATGTTTTACCCAGAAATAAATAAATAAACTTTGGTGAAAAGGTGGATTAGTCTAAATGTGTATGGGGAGGGATACACAAGAGAGTGGGATAAATAAACAGCGAGAGGCAGCGATCAGTCAGAGATAAAAGTATCTCATCTTCTTGTATGCGGCAGGTCACAATCTAGCCGATCACAATCTATCTACTGAACATCAGAAGAATCTGAATCACTTTATTCGCACATGGAAGCATATGTCAGAATCTGAGCTGGTCATCAGTACGATGAGAGTGCAGATTTTTAGAGGGGAAACACTTCAAATACAAAACAAGGACAATCACAAAGCACTATCATCAAACAGCAACAACAAAAGCTTGTAAACTTGTTTACTATAATGTCTCCTTTTTTGTGGTAAAAAGATCAAATAAAAATAAAACTGTATATTATATATAAGGGTTGTTAAGCGATTTAAATTTTAATTGAATTAATCACAAATTTATCACACATCAAGTTTGGCCGAGAAATTACCCCCCATTCTTTTGGAACTATTTTTGTTTGTGAAACTGAACAAAAAATAAAAAATTTTGTGTCACATCTGACGATCTTGTGTCACACAATGTAACACTATATGAACTTCTTGTTTATTGAACAATTGTATAAAACCAATGTCATATAACTAATGAACGGATGGCATTTTTCACACAATCTCCAGTTCATTCCTATGGGATGTTCTATAATGCTTGTCTCAGTTAGCAACATTAACCAAAGGAGGCAGAGCTTACCAAATGACCAATTAAACAAGCATTCTGTTAACTCACACCAATGAACAAACACAAAGGGTATATATATATATATATATATATATATATATATATATATATATATATATATATGGCTTTATAAAATAAATCAATACAGCACAATCACTAAACCACCTCTTTTTTATGCTTTATATCTCCACCATTCTATCATCTGATCTGTTTGACAACTCATTCACATTTGATGGATTATACCTTCAGGAAATGCCATCTCTGGCCTCTACCTTCATCTTTTAATTATCTCGAGAAATGTATGCACAGCTCCTGTGATCTCACTCTCCAACCCCTAACAGGCAAACTCCGTCTTTATGAGAGTGATGTACAGAGAAATATTATTGGAAGGGGATCAGTATGACCCTTAATGATATTTTTCATTCTCCTGAATTACTTGTCCAAGGTAGCAGCTCTGTGTCAGGCTCTGGGGGAGAGGAGAGAAACAGGTTTAAGCCCCGATTTGGATGTTGCGCTCCTGTTAATAAATAATGCAGTTGAAGACAGCATCTAAGACCGGGAGAGCTGAGAGGAGTCATTAAAAAAATGAACCACTCTCGCACTCTTTGTCGTTTTGTGCAAGAAGCATACTCTGTGTTATTTATTTATTGATTTTGAGCATTACCATCCCCTCTTATCTCTGAAGCTCAAGAGGATCACTAACAAAAGCCCGGCTTCTTACGCCCTTTATGTATACTTACACAAGGCCTATCAAACTCTCTTCCGCCCTGTTTGACATGATATCCTTAGAGATTATATGGACTCTGGACAATAGATTGAAACCAAAGCGTTCTTTGTTATGCTAGTACATTTTTTCTTTATCATCATCTTACAAATTTACATTTGTAAAAATACCAAAAAACCACTGCATCTGTAAAGCTATACATAATTAAAGGGATAGTTCATCCAAAAATTGAAATTTGATGTTTATCTGCTTACCCCCAGGGCATCCAAGATGTAGGTGACTTTGTTTCTTCAGTAGAACACATATGATGATTTTTAAGTCCAACCGTTGCAGTCTATCAGTCTTATAATGCATGGCAATGGTAACAAAATCTATAAGAGTAAAAAAAAACATGCACAGACAAATCCAAATTAAACCCTACGGCTCGTGACGACACATTGATGTCCTAAGACACCAAACGATCGGTTTGTGCCAGAAATCGAACAACGTAAACTACGCCAGAGCGCGTACACACCTCACGCACCGGATGCCTGCGCGCGCCAAAAGACAGTTGGACATATTGGTGTATTAGAGGTAAAAAATTATATAAATACTGTTCGGTTTCTCACACAAACCGATCGTTTCGTGTCTTAGGACATCAATGTGTCGTCACGAGCTGCAGGGTTTAATTTGGATTTGTCTGTGCATGTTTTTTTTACTCTCATAGATTTTGTTACCATTGCCATGCATTATAAGACTGATAGACTGCAACGGTTGGACTTAAAAATCATCATATGTGTTCTACTGAAGAAACAAAGTCACCTACATCTTGGATGCCCTGGGGGTAAGCAGAGAAACATAACATTTTCATTTTTGGGTGAACTATCCCTTTAAGTAGGTTTTATTTAATAGAGTATACACTGACTGCCAATTAATTATTCATTGACAGTAAATCACACATACACAATAAAAAAAATAAAAAATAAAATAAATAAATAAATAAATAAATACAAACTAGCAAGACTTTTATTTGTGATATGGCAAAAGGAATATTATGTTAAGTTTTTTTTATTAAATATTAAATATTAAGTTGTGAATGTGAGTCTAAACTGTATGATAAAAAGACTGTCAGTGTTGCTATTGTTAACTAAAAAAAAAACAGAAAACATTTTGGTGACTGAAAAAGCAAAATAAAATAAAATAAAATAAAGATTATATGAAAAACCTAAACTTAAATAAAAATTAGAAATGTATATATTCAAAACATACTGTACACATGACCTAATTCAAAATATTAGTATATACATAATAAAAAAAAAAATGCTGGTGTGTCACAAAATAATAAGCAAGCAACTTAAAACAAAACAAAACAAAACAAACAGTGAAACTAGTGTAGTCTGATTCACATGCAAATGACTCTTGTGAGTTAATTCTTTTAGCGAATCACCAGAAACAGTTCCAAACAGTCTTCAAATACTTCACTGACTGAACTCGCTGCACTTCAACATGAGACTTCATGAGAGCATTTACACTTTCCACTGATGCGATCACATTGCTGTGGGAACCCTCCATTATCCTGGCCTTCGATAGATTCATTCTATCTATCCAACTGTCCCATCATGTCTCCTCTCCCCTCCTTTCCACACTGCCTTCTCTAACAGCTAAGTGGCAGAGTTCAGCATTCATGGTCACTATTTTTTTGAGAGACACTTAATGCATGTCTTTCTGCTCTAGTGCTGCTGTCATTCTCTCACTGTCAGTTTTCCGGCTGACGTGTGTATGCACTGGTCCCCCGGGGTAAATGCTGAGAGGGCTGACAGGAAGATGTTCACACACATAAAGATGGCAAACACACCCAAACACAGACACTCACTATGGGGCTTCTGTCAATAACAACTCAGGGCTCATGAAAAATGCTGCTTTTCATATCTATAATGCCCATTCAACTTGTACTTTGTTTTGTAACAAGGGGCCACTGATTTACTTTCTGATGTTAAATTTCCCAAATACTGAAAGTTATTTAATTGAATTCATTGAAGCCAGAAGAAAAAAAATATGCAGATATTTTGCACATGTGAATTGATTGTGCTTGGTTGAGTGGTTGCAGTAATTGACATGCTTCAATAATTTGTCAAATCACAGAATTAGCGTGCGCCAAATTGGATTGTGAATACATCTCTGAAGAACCCGGCCATTATCTACAGTCTTTTCAGACTTTGCCAGAGCAGTTGAGAGTGAAAACTACTGTACTAGGTGATCCTTGCATTGCTTTACCTGCTGAACTGCTTCCACTGAACATTAATAGCAGCAGTAAGAGTGTAAAGTAAAGTTAAACGGCACCAATTAAGTGCATATGGGAGCTGCACATAAATAATCAATAAACCAATAATGGAAAATCTATAAACCAAAAAATATGAAATGTACAGAAGTAAACATATGCAATTGACCAGTTCTGAAAAACAAGAATAGAATAATATGCTTTCAATAGGCTGGTTGACCACTAAATCACAAAACACTAGTCTTCATTTAACCTGCTGTGAGCTCACAATATTCCGGTCAATTTAAGACATTTTACTGCACTTGGATTTTTTAAGAAAATAAATGTAGAACACTACTGTGAAATTACTCTGTATACTGTAATTTTTTTTCTATTCATTAGTTTGACACCATCATTTCTATTATTTACACTTGATTTCATGAGTTTTCAGAGTTTCAATTTAAAATGATTAATCGGAAATTAAAAGTGTGAAAAAGTCTGGTGCACTCAGCACACCTGGTTATTTTTTTCCCCACTACTTTGAGTTATCTTAAAAATGTACAGCAGCAATTAAACAAACGTTTTCAATCTTAATGGCCTAAGACTTTGAGGTGACTTTGAGACTGTACACTTGCATACAGTATCTTTAATTATCCACATTCATTTCTTTTTTTATTTCTTTATTTTTCAGACTCAATTTTTTATGAATTCCTTGGGATTAAACACTCTGCTTATTGTATGAAGCAGGATCCGATGAAATTCTGAAATCTATTTCTAAAATTTGTACAATAATACAGTATTTTGTAACATATACTACCATTCAAAAGTTTGGCATCAGTAAGATTGTTTTACAGTTTTTGCTGGAAGTCTCTTATATTCATCAAGGCTGCAGGTATTTGATCAAAGATAGTATTGTGAAATATTACAATTTAAAATAACTATTTTGTATTTTAATACATTTTAAAATGTAATTTATTCCTGTGATGGAAAATATTAACTTTCAGCAGTCATTACTTCAGTGTCACATGATCCTTCATTATGATTCAGTGCTCAAGGAATCATTTTTTTTGTTTAAATTATTATCATCAAATATCAAAAAGAGTTGCCCTGCTAAATAATTTTGTGGGAACCATTTTTTTTTTAGGATTCTTCAATAAACAAAAAGACAATCTAAAAGATTACTGAAAGATAATGTAATTATAAATGTCCGTACTGTCACTTTTTATCAACTTGAACCTTTTCAGAATAAAAGTATTAATTTCTTAAAAATAAATAAATAAATAAATAAATAATAAAATAAAATAAAATAAATAAATAAATCTTACCGACCCCAAATTTTTCAATGGTGGTATACCATATTTCACCCACCTGTACTTTAGCAATTGGAACGACAAGTTTCTTATTCTATTGTGACAGGTTTTCAGATTTTCCCATTGAGCTCAGGAAGCACTGTAAATCCACTTTGATGAAAAGCTGTTTTTCTTGCCTCAGATTACAAGTGGAGCCCAGTCTGTCTAAATCTTACTGCTAGCACTTTACCTGGGCCTGGGGCAGCATTAAACCTGTCTCGCACTTAAAATGTAGAGCCTCGCTCTTTATCCTGCAAAAAAAAAGAAAAGAAAAAAAAAGCCAACTGCACAAGGAGCTCTTCGCAGAGAAAGAGAATTGAAACTTTTATCTTGGAATAGGTTGGGGCCCAACAGCACGTAGTATTTATCCTGACAGATCACAGGGGTGCAAGAGGCAGAAAGAAAGAGGGAAAAATAAATATATCCAGGGTAGAGAGGCTGAATGGGTCCCCAGAAGAGTCCTGCGCTCAATTCTGCAGTCTTCATCAAAGGCCATCTTCAAACAGCACAGCTCAGCTGGAGCATGCCAATTTGATCACTTTAGAACATGCGGCCCACTCACTGCTTCAGTTTTGAAATGCCTTGTCAACATTGATTAGCCCACTGTGAATGTGAGATCTCTGCTCCTGCGAGAAACACAGCTGCCTGCACCAAGAACACATGACATTTCTCTGATGTCACAAAGTGCTGGACAAGTTGTTACACAATGTTCTCTGCCCTTTTCTTCATCTTGCTCTTTTTTCCTGGTTTTCTTCCCTGATTATCAGCCACCTCTGCATTCCACAAAGTGGTGCAAAACCTCAACCTCTAAGCCCTTGCATTTCAGCTAGTGGAAGCAGCCCGTGCCCAATTAATGCTGGCAGAAACATAACATGTGACTGTCGGCAGACGGTGTGTGATTCCATCTGCCTGGTCCGTCTAGCCTGATCCAGGCAGGGAAGGAAGAGGACCATATGGACGGTAGCCTTTCCTAGCCATGCAGCTGGAGTCGTGCAATGACAGATCAACACCATCTCACATCTGGAAAAGGCCAGGAGCAAATTATTATCTACTGCCATTCTGTCATGCAGACATCATGTAGGTTGAGAACAGATGATCCTGCATGTCCAGCACAGAGATAATGAGAGCTAATCATTTTTTTTTTTCAATTTACAGTGGCTTTGTGTTGAAGTTAAAAAGCCATAATCTGCACAATCTGGTTTTCTCCACAGTCATATCAATCATGGGCCTATAGATTAACAGATAACACTTTATTTTGATTGTCCAATTTAGACATTCTGCTGACTATAAGTAACTTTGCAACTGCATGTCAAGCAGTGCTGATTACATACAATTTGGTTTATGTAATCAGATTCCCAAAATTTAGTACTTGTAATTAGATTATATTAATGGCAGTAAATTATTAATAATTTATTGATTCTCGCTAATTCTTCTTTTTTTCTCATTTCTATTTTTTCTTTCTAAAAATTCTACTGTGTGGCATATCGTTTAGCACTGAATATTCACAATATAGAACGATCATGTAAATGTCATGTGAATTAAATGTCTTCTGAATTTGAGGACAAAAGCACCTCTCAGTCAATTATAACATGTATGACACGAACAATTATGCAATTTACTAAACTCTGTCAATGTATAACTGACAAAAATATTTAAAATCTGGACGATTTTCTCTGTGTCATTGCTGTTTTCATGTTTATTAATTTTTTGTTTATGTGATGCAGGGATTCCCAAACCTCTTTGACCTAACATATTTACTTGAATTTAAAGTTAATACTTTAATAATTCAATTACACATTTGCTTGCACACAGTTCTCTGATGTTGGTTAACAGTCATTTTGGCATACAGGTAAACAAATAAAATATTTCAAATGTAATTATCATAATCTAAAAGTAAAAAAAGTAAAAAAAAGTCAAATGAAAAAATCTAAATGACACTACTGACTACAATTTTCATCATGCATTTTGTAATGAGTGACACTACCATTTGTAAGTGCACCGACTACCAGTCATTAGAGTATTAGTAGACTGTCTGCATTCTGACTATAAGTAACTTTGCAAGTATGTCAGCTTATTCTACTAACAGTCTAGTAAAACTCTAGTGAGACTTAGTTGGCGTGTAGTTGCAAAGTTACTTATAGTTAATAGAATGTCTAAAGTGGACTACTGAAACAAGTGTAACATTTAACATAATTATGGGTATGATGTATAGACAGAAAGAAAATCGAGAAAAATGCTGGGTCAAGTTTGGAGTTGCTGCTGCAGTGACACTTTGTTCATCATATCACTGGAAAGAAAAAGCCAGCAAGATTTACTGTTCAATTACAATCATAAAACTTATGAACCCACAAGAGAAACCAAAATAATACCTTTGGGGTAGAGATATCCTCACAGCCTTTGACTATAAAAAAGGGAAGCGGGTGGAAGGTTATTAAAAATCCAAGTCTTTCACAAATGGAGAAGGGGGGGGGATATATCTCTGGAGAATACGGAGAGAGCCACTAGCAGCTTTTTATCTCTGCACAGCTGAATTTCAATAACTCAAAGAGGATGTGGGCAGAGAAACTGTGGGCAGTTTTCCTGTCACAAACATGTAATAGAGTGGTCAGGGTGCTGTTAGAATGATGCATTCTGGGACAGTAACAACACAGCAGAGCTGCATGCTTTGAGATTACTGAGAAATGCAGAGAAACTTTGTACAGTCTCTCTCGCTCTCTCTCTCTCTCTATATATATATGTACAGTTACATTTCATTAGTCCAATAAAATACAAAATGGACAAAAACAGAACTTAAACATAAAGAGGGTTTAAACAGTAAATTCCACAAAGCTGTTCATTGCCCCTTATATATTACGTTAATATACAATAATATGTTTATTTTTTAATGAAAAAAAAAGTATATATATATATATATATATATATATATATATACTTTTTA
>NW_015642811.1:2023833-2029252 GCF_001515625.1 Sinocyclocheilus rhinocerous
ATACTTTTTATATATATACACACACACACACACACAATTGTTTGTATTAAGCATTAAATTGACACATTAAATTGATCATAAAAGACAGGAAACATTTGAGGAAACATTTAATTAGTCCAATAAAATAACAAAATTGTGTTCTGTTTATTTTATTATGAGAATCTATTACGAAGACTAAGGGGTGAAATAATGTTGATGGAAAATAAATAAATAAATACCTCTTGTTACATCAAAAGGCCTTTTCAATTTACTTTTTAGTAGTGCACAAGCCTGATGTATAGAGATATTCAGGTTAAACTGCCTAAATATAGATATGTCTATTCATCTTCTACTCAGCTAGAGCACAAAGATTGCTAAAGCCTTTTCTGAACAGTGATTTGTCTTATCTTTTTTTTCTTGGTGTCTATACGTGTATTGATTGATTGCAGCTCAAAATAGAAATGTGAGGGATTTGCCATGACTTAAGTGAATGTTTTGATTAATTGTGTTGTTTGCTGTGTACAAACACTGAGCATCAGAACAAAGTGCAGGTGATGGTAATACAAACATATTTACAACAATATACGGCACAACTACAGAAGAAAATACAAGTGGAAAGCTGTTTTCTAAAGTTTAAAAAAAGATAATTACTTTGAAAACACTGCATTGTACAAATATGCTTTTCTTTATACCCTCTCATTCACAGAATAGAGTGAACAATTGCTGTCCATGGTCCTGTAATAAGCTCCCAACTGCTGTCCATGGTGCTTAAATAGCCAAATAGCTCACGGTTTCATTTCCTCACTGCTGTATTATGTGACATAATGCACTTTGGACAATGTTGTGTCAGGGTAGGGTGTCAGCTACTTCTGCCTGTTTCTAAGATATATGGTATGTAGGTACATTAGCTCTTAATTAACACCGGGAAAAAAAGGCTCATGTGTCCCTTGCTGCTTTTCCAAGGCTTCAGTGATGTGATGCAAGCAGGCATGCACACAGAATCACACACACAAACACACAGCTCCATTATCCAACCCAAACTCCTCAGAGGCCATCCCTGCTTCCTCAAACACGTATGCAGAAAGCACTGCAGGTAATGCACTCTAATTGTGTGAAGTGAAAAGGCTCAAATGCATTGGCGGAGTGAGGGACAACCTGAGAGGGAGTTAATAGATGCCAGAGTGTTGACAGACGGCGAAAGAGAGAGAGATTGAAAAGAAAGGAATGCAGTGCAGAGAGAAAGCTAGCTAGATAGCTAGACAGCTAGATAAATGAAATTACTGAAAGAGTAATTCCTACAATGCCATGCATTCTGATGCCCCTACTGTATATATTATACATTAATATAACATAATATACACTATTATACAATACAGTTAAAAAGGTTGGGGTCAGTAAGGTTGTTTATTAATTTCTTTTTTTTTAAATAAAATTATATTTTTTGCTAAGCAAAGGAATATTAAATTGACCATAAGTGAAAGCAGTAATAATTTCACTACTTTGGTTTGTGTGGATGTTGACATTTTTGTTGTGTCTTAAGCACTTACTTTCAAAAAATGTACTTCCTTACATAGTGGAGTGATCCACAAAAGATTATTTACATCTCCTCGTTAATTCTGAATCTCCTCATTGAAAATGCTAACACTCAGATTTCCACACAGTTAAATTACTTATAAGGTTAAATTTAAAGGAAGTAAAAGTGTTGGTTTTAAGATAGAGGATCTCAAGATAGGCTATAGAACATGCAATTTATACAGAGATGACCAGATGTCAGTTTGTTAGCACACACATACATAAACACATGCGTGCAGATTTGTAATGCGGATTCAAGTTTTCCACTCCACCTACTACCAAATTTCAAAAACATTTTCATTATGCTTCCAAACATTCACTGAAAAGCAATGAAAAAGACTGTGACAGGAAAACCCCCTTAAGTGTGATTGAAATCATCCAGAGACCACCTGCATGTTCCTCATGCACTTCACATCTCCAACCCCTCCAGTCAAGTGTTCCAAAATCATGACACATTCTTTCACAGACCGCTGGCTTGCCCAGGGACGGAACATGTTTACACGTATCTGTGCATCTAGCTGATTATTTCTAGAGAAGTGTGTCCACCACATCAGTTGCCTGCTCCCAAAAAACAAAGTCATTCAAGTGAGGGCATGTCGTCATCTTGTAGCTACAGGCAGACATAATCTTTATCTTCAGTGTCACTGCTCAACAGTTTCTGATAGCCTGTTTCAGTCTGGTTTTCTACTAGAAACCTGAGAAATAAAAAGTTATTCTGTGATCATCATATATATATATATATATATATATATATATATACAGAATGTTACACTTTATATTAAGTGGACAGTTCCTGAGGAGTTACCATGTAAGTACACTTGTATTACAGTGGTGCACCAACTCCACCAACTCTAGATCCAACTCCTCCCACTTTACATATCCTTAAACCTACCCATCTCCACCCCCTGGATCAAATGGTTCCAATTACTCTTATACATATTGTTGTTACAAAATGTAGTTATATAATTCCTGTTACACGAGTACTTAGTGAAGTGAAAAAAGTGTTGTTACCAATGTCCTGTTACACATTTGTACTTACACAAACCATTATGAGGGTTGTTACATGTGTGTAGTTATTACAGCTGTAGATATGTGGTTACATACTAAGTACACATCTAGTTACTATGTAAGTACACAGGTATTAGGGCCAATTAATATAAAGTGGGACCATTAATTTAAATATACATATATTAATTGTTTTGCTATATAGACATTAGTGGTGGTTGTGACCCAAAATTGAGATGCCAACATACAAACATATGAGATGCCCTCATTCTCAAACCATAAAACTACATAGGGTACAAAAACAAAAATAAATAAAAACAAATAAAATATGCATGTTTGTGTTTGGTACAAAGCAAAGCAAAGCAAAAAAAACAAAAAAACAACAACAACAACAAAAAAAACACAAAAAAAGCAAAGCAAAGCAAAACAAAACAAAACAAAACAGTAACATGAAACAAACAAACAAGCATAAAATATAGATCATCAAGCAAAACCATTTGAGAACCACTGCTATATTATACTATATGTATTATCTAACGCTCTATATTTACAACTGATGTAACATAAGATTAGCCATTTAAGCAATTTAACGCCTTCTCACTAAGTAAAATGTGTTATGAAGCCTTCTACTTGCTCATAATCATTTAAGTGCTTTTTAGAGGCGATGTGTTACGCTCTGTTAAAGGAGCAAGACATTTCTATCATAAAATAAGACAGCCCATAGACTTGGGCCTTAAAGGGGTCATAGGATACCCATTTTCCACAAGTTGATATGATTCTTTAGGGTCTTAATGAAAAGTCTGTAACATAGTTTGGTTAAAATTTCTCAATGGTAGTGTAAAAAAACACCTTTTTTACCGTCAAAAACAGCTCTTTTCAGATCAAGCTGTTTTTGTAGCATTTTCCTTTAAATGTTAATGAGCTCTGCTGACCACGCCCCTCTCTTCCGAGCCGCTCTTTGAGGGACTGTTTACTTTAGCCGCATTCATCGTGAAACTTGCTAATTAGCACATTATTAGGAAAGGTGATTTGCAATGATTCATTACAAAACATTATACTCACTTCTTCTGTAGATGAGGCTGGATCATGAATGATTTGCGCGAACATAGACGCATTTATGTAGATCGTGGGAGCATTCCCTTCAGAAACAAACGAAATCCACTGCGAGTTCAGCGACTCAGATGTCTGGAGTAAATTACGACTGCTATGTTCATTATTACATCCAACAACAGAACCTCAATCGCTTAGGAGTCATTCTTGTCTACATCTGCTCCGGCGGTGAAACAATGGCGGACTGATGACAGCTCACTCAGGGCGGGTCTGAGGTAAGACACCAGTCCAGTCTGTGCCGTCTATGGTCTGTGCTAAAAACGCTACTGTCAATCAAACTATCGTGAGAGGGGCCTGTTTTTGTGATGTCACACAGACAGGCATCTGAGATCGGCTCGATTTGAGAAAGGGGAAAACATTAAACACGATTAAAAAAAAACACTGGGTGGATTTTTATCATTATAGGGTGGTTGTGTACACACACTGCCAACACACATTTCAGTTCAAACAACTTGTAAAAGTGCATGTAGCATCATATGACCCCTTTATGCTTGATAACATAAAGTGCAAGTCAAAGTGAGATCATTTATTTTATTTGATCAATGCAGACACAATTGTAGTGTATTTGTTTTGCTAGCAATAGAAATGGCTGTCCAAAATGTCATGTTGCAAGTTAGTCGATATACTGGGTGAATACAGTTGATATAGTAATGATGCAAGTGTTAGCACAATGTCAAGAGACTTTCTTAAACAACAACTGAGCATCGCTGTCAATGTGGAAAGAATGGAAACACATTGTTTATGTCTACTGTTTATGTCTAGCAATGAGATCTTGCCATGGTGCTGATGTGCCTGAGAGCATATGTGGAAAGACTAAACAAAAATGACAGTTCCTGCCTGTCTAAACAAAGTTTTAGTGCTTAATTCTCAAATTGCATTTGAAAAGTGAGAACTCCAAACACTGACAGACATCACTTCACAGCAACTTAAAAATGGGTTCCATGTGGCACTGACGGCTGATAAGATAAAAATAACATTTGGCGGTACAGATGGCTTTGCTGGGGAGAGTTCCAGCAGATTTGTTTGAAAATACTTTTCATCATACGTATACATTGGTAAAGCATGAAGTACTACTGAAAATTAATTCCTGTTAACGCCAAGTGTGTTTGCAATATGGATGAGTAAGAACTATAAAAATATGTCAACTATGCTCGCAGTAGGACAAAAACAAGAATTAAATTGTACACAGTATCCAGTCTTCACACAGTGGCAGCTAATGAGTGTCTTCAGAATACATGCTATATATTTAATGCAATCTGCCTGTAGAAATATGGCAATCATATACAGTGTGGAGAAATGTGTAAAAACCATCAAACAGAACATTAACCCTTCTACTGCCATCATTTTCCCATAATTTGATAGCATTTGCTTTTACTTTGTCATTCTTAACATCTAAATGTAACATTTAAATATTCAATAAATAAATAAATACAAATGGATCTATGAATGACATGACAAACATTGTACTTTTTTTTAAAGGGGTCATATGATGCGATTTAAATTTTTTCTTTCTCTTTGAAGTGTTACAAGCTCTTGGTGCATAAAGAAGATCTGTAAAGTTGCAAAGACTAAAGTCTCAAATCCAAAGAGATATTCTTTATAAAAGTTAAGAGTCAACCAAGCCTACCTAAACGGCTCGTTCTAACACGCCTCCACATGTCTACGTCACGATGTGGGAAGATTTGCATAACACCACCCAAATGTTCACGCAAAGAAAGAAAGCGTAACTTTTATTCTCGCTGTAGTATTGTAG
>NW_015642811.1:2029298-2031589 GCF_001515625.1 Sinocyclocheilus rhinocerous
GAGTTCAGCCCGGGGTCGTCACATGTGGTTGCCACAAGCCCTCCCGCCGCCACTCACTCAGGCCCGCCCGCTCACTCTAGCCCGCCGTGTGAAACTACTTTGTTTGGTCTTCCAAAGGAGGACACGACTAGGAATCAGTGGTTAAGTTGTATTTACAACACTGTTCCAGAACAGTTCAACCCAAATATTCAGATGTGTGCAGCACATTTTATGGAGGACTGTTTCCTGATCCTGGAAGAGTAGACTACAATGCCGGCTGTTCTGACTCACAGACTGTAAGTACGTTTTCATTTTAAGGATTTGCCACTGATGATTCAAACGCAAGTTTTGAGCAGTGTAGAGTAGCACTTGTTGTTTGTCATTTCTCCGATCACAAATGCAGACATGGTTTTATGTTTACGCGGTGCGATGCAACGCAACGCTAAAAAAAAACAGTATACGTCATTATAATCCGTAATAATGTCCCCACTGGATGAAACAAATGACTCGTTTATAATGGTGTTTAATGTTTTTGTCTCGTCGCTCCGGCCGGGACATGCCATCACAGTATGGTAAGGGGAGTAACTTGAGGTATTCGGCCAATCACAACGCACTAGATAGCTGGCCAATCACCACATATAGCCTTACACAAACTGTTAAGCAAGTACACTTTTATCCCATAATCAAGGCCACATACAGAGCTTTTAAAGGCCAATAGAAGCATTATTACTTCAAAGCAATATTTTATTTAATATTTATAGTTATAGATAGTTAATATCTCTAAACATACCTGTACTACATTTGACATCTTTTCATGACAACCACGATAGTTTGTAAACACTGTCCTTTTTATTGAGAGCCGTCAACGTATCCTGGACAATGCCGGCGTTTTCTCACCATGAAAAAATGGCATGAAGAGTTGAGTAGACAGACAGCAGAATGAAATAATAAATAAGTGGCAGGACCTTTTGTCGCTTCTCTCCAAAAAGACACATTATCTGTCTGGGTTTGTGTGGATCTGTGAAAAGCTAAGAGGCTTTCCTCCAGCTCTCCCACCCTGTCAGCACAAAGGAAAGACGCTTGCAGAAAATTACAGCAAACGCCGGGGGGATATTTTCACTGTAACATGCCACTGTCCTCATGGCATCTGATCAGAGCCTGATCCTTCCCCTTTAAGATGCCTCAGAGCATTGTGGGTAACCTGAGGGGCCAGAGTTTGCTGTGGCAGCGGCACAGTAGGGCTCGCACAGAACATAAAATAGCAGGTAAATCCATGTATTCCCCTGTGAAATGGATGCTGGTACAAGGAGCGAAAAATAAAACCCTATTTGATTAGGGAGGCTGAACTACCACATTGTAAGAGGGATTATCTCAGCATGAATGTATTATCTATGATGAAATTTACAATAATAACAGTCAATTTGAGAACAAACCAGCATATGGGATTAAGAGCTTTTAACACAAACACAGTAACACTTGAGTGTTAGTAATGGTCTGCGTACCTTGGTTAATAAGGGGATAAGAGAGAACATTCTTGTTTAACACAGTGTTCCAGCCCTGAATACATTTACATAGAGCAGACCAAAATACAGGTGCTGCCACTGACATGTAAATGTATAAGGCGAAGGGTTTGAACCAATTTTTAAAACAACTACAATATAAAATGAAGCCACATTTTAAATCTGCATAAACAAATGCAATGCTAACAACAAACAGTTGACAAATTTCAGCTAATACCATTGATTTTTGGCATTTAAATATTTAGAATCAGAACAAACATTTAGTTTTCCTTTTTCTCTTGACATTTACCATTTAGTGTTTATTGTAGTAATTAATATTCAAATGATGTCTTTAGTGAAGCATTTCAAAAGAATTGTTTGATGGACTGATTCAAGAACATGAGGTTTTTATAAAAGATGACCACTGGAGACTCTCTGTATTAAAGCTCTGCCGGCAACAAATCTGCCTAGAAACAATAGACCATGATAAACAAGGTGCTTATATGTTTGTCACAATGAGTAGTGTATTTACTGCTATTCTTGCAGTTTTGCTCACATAAGCAGCTCGGATGCAGTCCATATGTGCCTTTACGCTGTGCTCCCATATAATTATAGATATACATACATATATATATATATATATATATATATATATATGCTTTAAACATTTTGTGTATATAAACATATAATTAAATAAAATAAAGATAATAAAAAGTGTGTACTTTTAAGTATATACACTGAACAAAATTATAACCGCAACACTTTTGTTTTTGCCCCCATTTTTCATGAGCTGAACTCAAAGATCTAAGACTT
>NW_015642811.1:2034337-2049112 GCF_001515625.1 Sinocyclocheilus rhinocerous
ATATTGTTCACAAATCTGTTTAAATCTGTGTTAGTGAGCACTTCTCCTTTGCCGAGATAATCCATCCACCTCACAGGTGTGGCATATCAAGATGCTGATTAGACAGCATGATTATTGCACAGGTGTGCCTTAGGCTGGCCACAATAAAAGGCCACTCTAAAATGTGCAGTTTTATCACACAGCACAATGCCACAGATGTCGCAAGTTTTGAGGGAGCGTGCAATTGGCATGCTGACTGCAGGAATGTCCACCAGAGCTGTTGCCCGTGAATTGAATGTTCATTTCTCTACCATAAGCTGTCTCCAAAGGCGTTTCAGAGAATTTGGCAGTACATCCAACCGGCCTCACAACCGCAGACCACGTGTAACCACACCAGCCCAGGACCTCCACATCCAGCATCTTCACCTCCAAGATCGTCTGAGACCAGCCACCCGGACAGTTGCTGCAACAATCGGTTTGCATAACCAAAGAATTTCTGCACAAACTGTCAGAAACTGTCTCAGGGAAGCTCATCTGCATGCTCGTCGTCCTCATCGGCGTCTCGACCTGACTGCAGTTCGTCATCGTAACCGACTTGAGTGGCTCACATTCGATGGCATCTGGCACTTTGGAGAGGTGTTCTCTTCACGGATGAATCCCGGTTTTCACTGTACAGGGCAGATGGCAGACAGCGTGTATGGCGTCGTGTGGGTGAGCGGTTTGCTGATGTCAACGTTGTGGATCGAGTGGCCCATGGTGGCGGTGGGGTTATGGTATGGGCAGGCGTATGTTATGGACAACGAACACAGGTGCATTTTATTGATGGCATTTTGAATGCACAGAGATACCGTGACAAGATCCTGAGGCCCATTGTTGTGCCATTCATCCACGACCATCACCTCATGTTGCAGCATGATAATGCACGGCCCCATGTTGCAAGGATCTGTACACAATTCCTGGAAGCTGAAAACATCCCAGTTCTTGCATGGCCAGCATACTCACCGGACATGTCACCCATTGAGCATGTTTGGGATGCTCTGGATCGGCGTATACTATTAATTAATTTACATATAAATCAACATGTATGATTAAAATGTGTGTGTGTGTAATATCTTTATAATTATTTAATTACATATCTATACACAAAATATTTATAATACACTGAAAAAAAATGATACTACATTTTTTGGTAAGTAGCTGCAAACAATTTATTTTAGCTACATTTAATTAAAAAAATATGTTGAAAGTTAGTCAACTAAATTTGTTTATTTACATGTAGCTAAAATAAATTGATTGCAACCACTTACCTTATAACAAATTAGTAAATTCAATTAATCATTTTTTTTTCAGTGTATGTACTACTAATATTATCAAATATATATGGTTTCACTTTATTTTGATGGTCCCTTTAACACATTCTGTTGACTGTAAGTAACGTTGCACCAACATATCTACTAACTCTCATTAGAGTGTTAGTCGATTATTAGTAGACTGCTACGGTTAGGATTAGAATAAGTTGACATGTACTTGCAAAGCTGCTAATAGTCAGTAGAATGTCTGTTGGGAGACCCTCACAATAAAGAGTTAGCAGATATTAAGCTCTAATGAGATTTGTTTGACATGTAGGTGCAATGTCACTTATTGTCAACAGAATGTTCAAAAAGGACCATCAAAATGAAGTGTTACCAAATATATATATATAGTAGCTGATATCCCAGCATCCTCTCTGACAGAGCGACTGGAGGCGCTTCCTCTATTTTTCCTTATCTACCGATGCACAATGGCTTGGATTAGTCTCAGGGTTGACTTTCTCCAATGTCTATCAGCCATCAGCTTCAGGTTTTTCCAATCAATCGTAAATATGTTGAAAGTTAGTCAACTAAATTTGTTTATTTACATGTAGCTAAAATAAATTGATTGCAACCACTTACCTTATAACAAATTAGTAAATTCAATTAATCATTTTTTTTTCAGTGTATGTACTACTAATATTATCAAATATATATGGTTTCACTTTATTTTGATGGTCCCTTTAACACATTCTGTTGACTGTAAGTAACGTTGCACCAACATATCTACTAACTCTCATTAGAGTGTTAGTCGATTATTAGTAGACTGCTACGGTTAGGATTAGAATAAGTTGACATGTACTTGCAAAGCTGCTAATAGTCAGTAGAATGTCTGTTGGGAGACCCTCACAATAAAGAGTTAGCAGATATTAAGCTCTAATGAGATTTGTTTGACATGTAGGTGCAATGTCACTTATTGTCAACAGAATGTTCAAAAAGGACCATCAAAATGAAGTGTTACCAAATATATATATATAGTAGCTGATATCCCAGCATCCTCTCTGACAGAGCGACTGGAGGCGCTTCCTCTATTTTTCCTTATCTACCGATGCACAATGGCTTGGATTAGTCTCAGGGTTGACTTTCTCCAATGTCTATCAGCCATCAGCTTCAGGTTTTTCCAATCAATCGTACGAGCCTCGCATGTCAGAACATGATGTAACATGCTCAGTGAAGCCAAACACAGCTCAGGTGGCAGGCAGGAGATGTTTCTTGTGAGGTGGGGCATGGAAATATTAAGTGTCAGTATGAAATGATAACATAGATTCTGTGGATAATCATCGCCTCAGCGTAATGTATTACAAACATGTGCGTTCTTGTCTCGTTGTATCATTTTATGACCCCTTGTGTTTGCGAACATGAGAGAGCCCAAGGCCGATGTGAACAGAGAATGTGATTTGGAGTTGCTGTGAATGCGCATTTGCTTTATTGCGCTTAAATAAATAACCTTTGGCCCAGTGGCATAATTCATCTTCATTTTCTGACGTAAATAAGGAGCGAGATGGTGGTGGGAGAGAAATTCATTTGTGTTTTGCCTTTGAGCAAACGCCTGTGCATTTTTCATCTGATCTCTTATTGAAGTCTAATTATGTGTGTCTGCACCAAAGTGTGTATGTGTGTCCATGAAGTCACATCTACTTGTCTTTTTCACAAAGACAACATGTCACACTAGCAAACAAGACACTGTTTAAAAATTGACATCAGGCAAAAAAGAATGTTTGAAGAATTTCTACTCTGTCGTGAAGTCCAATATAGTTTGAGTCTTGAGCTAACACAGGGAATAAATGACATAAATAAACCTGCACGCTCTTTTTGTCAGCTTGTCATAGACTTCATAACACAGCGGAAGCATGTTTCAGATCTCTGTAATATAAAATAGTGTTGCATTGCTCACTGCAAAGAAATACACAAACTAAGTATATAACCCACTGTCCTCTGTTTATAATGGCACATGAATATCTTCAGATCGCTGCAAAACATGAGTAAATTCATTTGCTTAGTTTATAATAGATTGAGTCTAAGGAGATGAGGACGACAACAAGCAATGAGAATTCAGGAAGCTTTTAAGTCAAATGTCAAGATATTCAAGAAAAAATAAAAGTTTTTATCGATTGGAAATAATTTAAATACTTAAAACGTTTGTTACATACCAGAACGGAGCCGGACTGAATGTGAGTTTGTAAATTAAATTAAAACACTTCACAAGTCTGCACAGCCAAAGAGGCTCACTGAATAATAATACCAAGAATGTGCATTAAGAAAATAGCAGACATGTGATTAGCTAGAGACAAAAAGAGCAGGAAAATCTGACCTCTCCCCAGGCACTTATTATTATTAAAAAAAAAAAAAGAAAGAAAACATTTTAACTATTTAAAAGATATGTCATATATTGTATTAATACATACTATTGTCTTGTAAAAATAAAAAATCTGCATTTAATAATATAATATAATATAATATAATATAATTGTTATTATTAAAGTACCTGCCAAAAGTTTGGAAACATTACAATTATTTGATTTTGAAATAAATCTCTTCTGCTTATCAAGGCTGCATTTATTTGATCAAAACAAAGTAAAAAACAGCAATATTGTGAAATATTATTACAACAAATATTTTAATATATTATAAAATGTAATTTATTCCTGCAAAGCAGAATTTTCTGCATGATTACTCCAGTTCCCTTTCAGTCGGTCACTCTCGACGTCACGTCGGATGACCGACGAAATTGGGATCTCGCTTAGAGAGACCAATCCACTTCGAGTGTAAACTAAACAAGCCAATGCACATTGGCATGCGATTATTGCATCCAGCTGCTGCGTTATCAATTTTGAAAACAGATGTGCTGCTTCATATTTTGTGTGGAAATGGTGATACATTTTATTTTTCAGGATTTTTATCTTTGATAAATAGGTAGTTCAATGAACAGCATTTATTTGCATATGTCATATATATTTATTACATTTGTTGAAGCATTCATTAAATAGCAATCTTTTGAAACATTTTAAGTGTCTTCGCGCTTCACTCACTTTTCATCACTATAATGTATGATGAATACAATTGTTAGTTTCTCTCTCTTTTTCTAAAATCTTACCATAAATGTTTGAGTGGTATCATTGTTTCCACAAAAATGTTAAGCAGCTAAAACTTTTATTATTATTATTATTATTATTATTATTATTTCATTTGTAATACTGATCTGCATGATTCAGGTGGGTCATGATTTTAGGCCGAGAAAAAAAAATCTGGATTATTCTGGAAGAATCACATCCACGAAAGTATGTCTATTTTAGTTGTTTTAAAGGATGACTTTGTCTTAATTTAATATTCATCTCCAACCATTAGAAATATTGTTTTGAAAAAGTGCTCAATCCCCCCTCCTACTAAATATAGTTATCTTGTATCTTCTTTTTCAGGCTGGATAGAAGCAGCTATCAAAAAAGTATTAAAACATTACAGCATATATATTCAACCTCAAGTCCCCACAGGCCATATCAGCCTTAGTTCCCACAGACATAATGGGGTAACTTACCACATAAAAACAGAACAGTTTGTCATGGTCATCCTAGAGGCAGGAGAAGAGGCAATGTCCATGACCTACAAGGGAAACAGAAAAAAAGGATTAAGAACAACACCCTGTGTTGAACTATATCTGAATTCACTTCATTAACACTAGAAGGTCAAAAAATACATTGTTAACAACTTGTCATTTGACTGGGGTGAAGCCAAAGATTGTGTGTAAAGCTTGGTGAGCTGTGCTTCACTCATTATATGAGATGTGAAATGTTCTCAGTATAGAAAAAAAGTTCCATGTGTTTACTTGGAAACGATAAAACTAAACAATGGAATTGCATCTTACAGCCACTACACTCCAAACAGTTAGTCAAAGGTAAACTAACTTTAAGATGTAAAATAATAATAATAATAATAATAATAATAATAAAACAAAAAATCAGTAAATGTTTTTGGAATAAACTAGTAAAATCTTTAATAAAGTCATGAAACCATTTTTTTTGTCTAATGTCCAATACTGATCCAAAATGAACAAAATGTACTCAAGCAGCACACTGTTGCTATGGTTACCTTCTCAGGTGAACAATTTTCTGTTCATGAGCGTCTATTTACCATTGGTAAAAAACATATTATAAAATAAATCATACAATAGTTGGTAAGAAACAAGCTGCCATGTTCCGTTCAGAAAAAAAAAAAAAAAATCTATTCAAATATCATAATGTCAACAGCAACTGCAGCTCATAAACTTTAACTGTATATTTAAGTATTTGTAAAGCCTCAGTAATAATGCCTCAATTTAAGTCAGCCACCACAACCCATTTCACATTAAAATAACCGCAAAATATTATCTCCACACTGCTGCTTATGCCCTAGTTTTATATTATCAACATTGCTATGCCAGGTACATATTCTTCAGGCATTTATCAGAAATGAAATCCGCATCTCTCATTAAAGTTGAACCGTTTTAAGCATCTGACAGATCTCCCTTTGAGCTACTTTCCCATGATAGCAGATGGCAGCCTTGTTCTTTATATGCATTTTTTTGACATAAGCATGTCTCTTTGGTTATATTTGAAATATAGTGAGCTGTAGGTAAGACTGAAAAAAGAAAGGAGACTATTCTCTCTATAAAAAGCGTGTATTATGATGGCAGAGCTACTTAAATAGATTGAAGTGATGCCTTGTGACGCCTCACATTTCATTCAGGAGGAATCTATTTGACACTGAGAACAGTTTTTAACTTTGTGTCTTTCGAAGACTGAGACTGGCAGTGAGTGACTGCAATATAAGAATGATTTGGGTATTAGAACACATGGAATTGGTGAGTAGGCTCCTCTGTGTGTTAAAAAGGGAGAGGGCAAAGAAAGTTGAAGGACAGCGAGAGACGGAAAGACAGATGTTTTCAAGCATATGATGAGCGATGAGACTAGGTTGGAGACTGAGTTGCGCAATATTCTGGTACAAAAAAGGTACTGCAGCACTACAGATTTGAAACAGCTGTGCAACTGATAAAAAAAACTACACTTTATATAAAGAATGTTTAAGCATAATTGACTCTTTTTGCAGGTTACATCGATACATCAAGTGGCAATAAGTGTCTTGATATGGGAGTCATTTATTCATTTATTCAAGTGAACTTTTCAAAAACATTGATTCATTCACTGACTTTCACAAGACAGATTTTTAATGGTTTTTATGAGCGAGTCATTGAATCAGTCACTGAAGCAATTCGTTCAAACACACTGATTCATTCTCTGGTTTCTTTCCTAAATCTAAATCTGTATTTAAATACAAGTTATTTAATATTAACTTTTAGTTTATCCTTTACATGAACATAAATATAGAACATTTGTCTTGTTCAATTACGATAATATTCATCTATATCTGGTGAATATATTTGGAAACACAACTTCACAATATGCTTCATGATGGTATTTTGTTCAGTTTTATACCCCTACTAAATAGATAAAGTTAGTAATTCTATGACCCTGCATCCCACACATATTCAGTAGTTTATTTACAGTACCATCTGTTCAGAATCACGATATCAATTGCGAAGTATTATAGTAGTTACTGTACCGAAGCCGAAAACTCTGGTATTGGGCCAAACCTAAATTAGCCTAATGAACTGTATCTGTGTTTGCATGTGTATTTAGCTTTTCTGTTTTCAGTTAACAGGAGTGAAAATTTGTCATTATGTAACATTAGTTGCCATGTCCTCCTCTCGTTTCCATAACCTGCACAGAGTTGCAAGTCATTAATGGCTTCATTCCATCAGTCTTGATTTCTCTCGTTCACCTCCTCATCTGGCCTTTCCTTATTTTCTTTCTCTTTTCCTCCTACACACACATACAGAGTCCACAAGAAACCACTACATCTTAGTTAAGTGACACCAAAATAGGTTAGTTGTGCTCAAGGAAATAAAATCTGACTCACCCTCTCTCTATACTTTGATACAACCTTGTTAGAAACTCAAATTATCACTAGCATACCTGAACTGTGTGTATGTGTTAGGGGTCTTTGACTATTCATCACACTGCTGGACTTGCTAGAAACAGCAAAAATGAGTTGCTGTGCAAGTCCTAGTATTTTTTTTTATTTTTTTTACAAGTATTCATCCATATTTGTCTGCTAGGTATGTTGCATGTGTACATAGGGTCATGCCCTTAAACCAGGCTTTTTCAAAAGCATATACATGAACTGGGGAATTTCTCCAGTGAGCTTGAAGCCCATATTGCAGATGAAGCTTTAAAGTTTATATGTGCTTTTGCTTCTCTGCACTAGTCCCTCACTTGACCCTCTACCAGGACATACACCATGTAGCCTAACTGAACTTGACTGGACTGGACTGAACTCTTTTGCTTTGCTCTTCAATTACACTCTCTCAGCTCCTTGTTGCTTCTATCTATATACCAAGATACTTTTATATATATATTCAGCCTTTTAAATAGTTACAAAAAAATGTACCTTGTTTGAAATAAATGCAGTTTTTGAAACTTTCTATATATCAAAAAATCCTAAATAATAATAATAAAGCATAAGAGTTTCCACAAAATATTAAGCAGCACAAGAGAAATGTTTTCTGTGCACCAAATTAGCATATTATAATTATTTCTGAAGGATCATGTGATACTGAAATTCAGCTTTACCATCACAGGAATAAATTAAATTTTAAAATACATTTAAAAAGCAAACTTTCTATGGTTTGTTAATTTTTTTTTTGTGTGTAAAAATAAAGTAGGTTACTATCTGTGTGTAATTTGGAAATTTCCCCTTACCAAACTATTAAAGCCTTACAAAGCCTAGAGGAAACTTGAAGCTAGAATTTGCCTCTTATTGCCAGAGATAGTCATGTTTCACAGTCTCCCTCTGAAGCCAGACTTCACGTCTCCAAAACAGAATTATGTATCCCCAGGGTCCAAAAATAAACCTGACGCTCTGTTTGGCTTTTGTCACCCTGCTCACATCCCTTTAGTTGCTAATCAGAAAAAGTCAATACTCTATCAAGCTTTGCCTGAGAAATCTGAGATGGACACAGTGGCAGAGCTCCTGCACGCTCCTCACCTCCGGTCTCAGGAGCTATAAAGCAGAATGATTTATGATATTTATTCTCATAAAAGTCCCGCACGCTGTCTAAAAGCCTCGGATCAACTCGCTAGAAAACGCCGCTGACGTTGAAGCAGCAGTAAGTAAACATGAGGCACCACGAGGCGACAGCTAGCATTAGCATTAAGCTCTACCAACCGCCATCGATCAGTTCCGGAGACGCAAATCAGGATGCAAATTTCCACTTAAACCTCAGGAGCAGTCGACATCAAAGCAGCACTCAAATGCACCATGCGTGCCAGACTGCTGATGAAGATAACGGGTGATTGAACGCCATTGGCTTAGGCTGGAAAACAACAGGAGCCATCAACTCGGCATTAATACCGATCCACTTCTGCTTGCATTATTTTCCCACTTGTGGTTAAATGAGCACATGAACCTGCTGTGGTTTCAAATACAGAACACTGTCAATAGGAGAACACTGTCAAAATAGGAGCTCTGGCAGAACAACATTTTAATACATCACACTCATCTCCAGTGACATTTGTGCAAGTCTCAGACGTGATGTAGATTACTGTACCGTTCGCAGTTAAAGGACTCTTATAGGTGATAATGGAGAGGACAGTTGTTTACAGACGCATTAGCACTCTGGAAACGATTCTCAAATCAGCAAATGCATCCACAAAAGCTAACAATTGAAAACAGAAAGGTTTCTTGTCTGCTGAGACCCAGAAAACATCCATTTTAAATACACAGTGGTGAAAGCAATAAACAGTTATTATAGTGCAAAAACCTGCATCCAAATCAGTTCTCAACATTTTCTAAGGCTTCTGAAACTAGGAGTATTAAGAGTCAAATAATTAATTGCAATACATTTTGTGATTCCTGACATCTCTCGATATCTATCTATATATATATATTCTCCAGACAAGTAGTTATGAGAAAGAAAAAAAATATTTTATTAATAATCAACATAAGAACACCTCTTAGTGACCCTTATTTTAATACATTTTATTTAAATTATTTTCAGTCATCTTGCAGCCCTCTTAGATGTTTGATGAAGTCCCCTTGTTGATTTGCATAATTTGATTTGTTGATTTTCTTTTAGTGACTCAGGTGCTAAAGCAACAGCGTGAGCAAATAAACAATGCTATCAGCGGAATTAATTCTCGGTGAATTCCCTCCTCAATGTTTTCTGTAATAATTTCAGAATAAACCCTTAAACCAGAGGCTTCAATTCACATGGTGAAAGGGGAACTGAGGGGAACTTTAATTGAGTTGTCTGCTAGTTCCTAATAAACCATCTTGTGTGCTTTAGTAAACAGTGTCTTATTTTCCCAGCGGATGTAGCTGACACATATTAGCTTATGTGAAATATAGGCCACTGAATGCAAATCACCACCGACTTTCCCACCACTTAAAAAATACCTAATCTACTTTTTGCTTACCCTCCCCTTCGTGTAGATGAGAACACGGCATAAAGCACAAGCAGTAAGAGACATGTTGCTTAAAGCAATACACAATACTTTTACAGGCTGACTTTGTACAATGTAAAAGCTGATAAGAGTGTAACTGAGCTGGGCACTAACAGAGGCAGTTTGGAAAGGGACTTGTTTCATGGTCGCCGTGATTTTGCCAAGTAAGACATGTTCCTGGATCAACATCTTTTGATGATCCTGGATCAACATTATTGTCCAAAAATATAGACTTAGCCCAATCCCAATCCCTACCCCTAAACCTAACCCTACCCATAATTTATTCCTAAAATCAGTGGGAAATGATAGCTGATTAACAAGGGTGTAGAAGCACCTAACCCTGATTGTAAGCCTAAAACAGATATTTCCTGAAAAGTTATATCTCAATTCTGATTGGTTGATTGGAATGTTGTTCCAGGATCAACAAGGATGTTGATCCAGGAACATGTTGTACTTGGTGAAATCACGCTCACCCATGTTTCATAGAGTGTTTGAGGAATTAAAGTTCACCCCAAAATTAAATGTCTGTCAACATTCACTCCAAAAATGTATGACTTCACCTTCACAAAAAGTGAATTTTAAAAGAAGCTACTAAATAACACCACAAAAAGTATCATAAAATTGGTCCAAGTCTTCTGAAATCATAGTTTTGCAAAGAATGAAAAATAGACAGCTATTGTTAGAAAAAAAAAGTGAAATCATTCTTTTGGTTCATTTTCAATGAATCAACTCACTGTCTAACTGACAAGTCACAATGAATAAAAGGGCAACTGGAGATAAAAATGTCGGTCTATTTGGTGCAAAAACTATCGTACGAATTATATACAGTATATGAGTTGCATGGAATACTTCAGATACCTGTTTTCACATTCAATTTGAAAGTTGCAGTGTGCATTCATTGTAACTGCATAGAAAAAGACAGATAAGCACTTTATTCACAGAGAAAGTCATATGGGTTTGGAACAAGATGACTGCAAGATTAGGCTGATTACATAAGAAAGTTAACAAATTTGGAAAGTTGCTAAACAGCTAAACAGAGAACCTGAAACCTTGTATTATGAGCTGTGTCTTTGTTTCATGAAAAAAGCCTGAAGATTTAATTGCAACAAAAGAAGACTAAGTAGCTCTGGTGGATTCAGTGATGTTCCATAATTCATACCAGCAAACATCATTAGCAATTTATGGTGAGGCAACGTTGTGGATATAGCTGTTAGCAAAAAGAACACATAAACTCATCGGTCATATTTGCACATATTTCACAGTTTGGCACGGGAAAAGCAACATAATTGAATACTTTTAAACCTATGAATGTCTTAACTGACAAGAGAGTATTTGCAAAAAATACTTTTTACTAAAGATTTACTAAAAATATCTAGCAATCAAAACCTTTTATTTGAAAACATAGCATCAAACTAACAGATTAATTTAAATGGAAAATATTTTTTATTTTTCTGTACATAATATTTCTTGTAAGCAACATCTCTTGTTCTAAAGGATTCATGCTTTTTTGCAGATTGTTACTATTTTTTACTATTTTGTTTGTGTGCAAACTAGTGTTAATTACATAAAATCATAGCACTCTAATGCGTTACCGTCTGCTTAAGAGTGCCATTATTAAAAGCACACTCCATTCCAGAGTAACACAATGTCATTCAAATCAATCTTAATCAGTTCTGTGTCAGCATCAGAGTCGCTGAGTGCACGACTTAGGTGTCAAACATCTAACTGAATGCAATATTATCACGCTAAACCTGTAAAGTGATTCAAACCCTGCGTTACAACCCATTCTGCTATCCTCTCGAGAGGAGGAAAAGACAAACCGTGATCACTTTCAGAAAAATAATAACGCTGATAATAATAGCATTGACGCAATTAAACTGATGATTGAGACGGGTTGAGGGAGGAGACTCCAATTCAGACGGGATTCATCGGCTTTTCACTTTACATGTTAATGCAGCAAGCACTAGACCAGCAACAGAAACCATTTGTATTTTTTGCAATTAAAATGATTCTCCCAATTCTCTTTCAATCCTGCCTGGTCTTTTATTCTCTTCTCTCTCTCCTCTCTGGCAGTGGTTGAGAGTCTGAGGTGGCACTCAAAGAGAGAGAAATCTCCAGACAAATGAACAGAAACATTGTCATCAAGTAAAAAAGAGAACAGAAATTAATGTATGCCAGATGCTTTCATCCAAGTCCAATCAGCACTTTTCTAAAACAGAAGTTTGGAAAGGTACATGGCAGTTTGCTTTGTAGAATAAAGCAGAGTCATTCTAATTAAGTGCATCCTCACTTATGAAGGAATATGACAACATAAAACCAATGCATAATTCTCTTCATCTAGCTATGTCTTTCTTACTTTATATTCTCTTCAAACACTGTCTTTTCCAGTGGAGTGGAATATGTGAGCACTGAAATGTGGAAGCAGATTTCAGATCTCTCTCATACCCCTTTATCACAAGTATAACACATCAGCTCGCAATGCAATGCACATCAGCGAGAATTCACCACATGTTAAATAGTGTTAATTGACTATTTGCACTCCAAACTCCAAATGAAACAAAGTTGGAATTTAATTAAATATTACCAGATATTACCAGAAAGTCCAGAAGTTAGATATATACATTTATGTAATATGAAAAAAAGATCAAAACACAGTAAAAACAGTAATATTGTGAAATATTATACAAGTTAAAATAACTGTTTATTGATTTGGTGTTCAAGACACATTTCTTATTATTATCAATTTTGAAAACATGCTTAATATTTCTGTACAAACAGTGATGTAGTGATTAAAGTGGGAAATGGAAATCATTGTCGCTTCATTTCACTCACATACTCTGCAATCGAATTGCTGTCTAACTAAAGCTTGACAGGCAAGATTATAATGAGGTACGCAATATACTGTCACTGGTAAGTGCTAATAAGAAAATATGACTGCGTTCTATTAATTCTACTGTTGTGCTCTGGATGTTTGCCGGATCACTGCTGAGCTTAGTCACTGAGATCATTTTTGTGATGACCGAAGTGTCACTAATGATCTGCAAACACGCAAACAGTAGACGATGAAAAATGCAGGGGACACTCTTGTCATAACACACTGTTCAAGCTTCAGCGTGTCATGGACCTAAATAAAGGACAATGCACACTTAATGAGTGAAACTGAAAAGTAACAGTTGCATTTTTCCAAGACCTTGGAAAACACTAAAGCTGGTTTTCAGACTCACAATTTCTGACCATAAAAAGTATGGGGAAAGAGACTGATATGCTAATAGCTTATGTAAATGAGTCTTTGAAACACTTGTGTGTTCCACAATAATGTCTCTAAAATTTAGATTAACATATTACCTAAACATATCAATCACATTTTATTACATTATAACAAAGACAACCTCAGGGATCCTGTACTTTGCCAATACATTTATATTATTTGTCCACTACTTTTTTATTCATGTGTGAAAACTAGACTATTTCATGGAGATCAGAGATATAAAAAGTTATTTCTAGCTGACAAAACACTTTAGAAGTGGGTATGACTATGAAAAGCAAAAACATTCCAAAACTTCTATTATTTTTCCAAACCACAAAATCACATTTTGAAATTCTCTGGTATATCCAGGTTCCTCTTCAGGAACTCGAGCTGCGTCGGAAAACGCTAGGGGAACGCCTTCTGTGACCACGCTCATATTTATTGTTGTCTGTCTATTGTGGCTAACTGAGCGTGGCTATAAGGCGATGCCCCGGGTTGAACAGACGCTAGCTAGCTATCTGTCCCCAGGCATGGCATCGTCTTTAAAGGCTCCGGCACTGCCTTCCAAGCCACTGCATACAACATCAGCGCTGGTGGGCAAGGGGTACGCGGCAGCAGGTCAGGCACACGATGTCTGTGTTACAGGCATACCAGGCCGACCTGCTTAAAGAGCTGGATGAGGGCGAGGAGCTTAGCTCTGATAATATCGCAGAGTTAAGGAGAACCGCTGATCTCTCTCTCCGTGCCACCAAAGAGAGCGCCCGCGCCATTGGGCGGTCCATGGCAGCTGTGGTGGCAGCAGAGAGGCATTTGTGGTTGACCCTGTCGGATATGAAAGAGAAAGACAGGGTCTTCCTCCTCGACGCCCCGCTTGCGCCTTCTGGCCTGTTCGGCGACGCTGTCAATTCAGTCGTCGACAGGGACCAGGAGGCTCGTTGTCTGTCTATTGTGAAAAGTCTAATAAGCAGCTATGTCTAAAGCTCACGCTAAGACAAAGCATGCAAAGGGCGAGTGCAAGCCACGTTATAGGTTGTGTATTCCTCCCTGCCCACGTTACATCACGAGTGAACGCTAGGGGAACGCCTTCTGTGACCACGCTCATATTTATTGTTGTCTGTCTATTGTGGCTAACTGAGCGTGGCTATAAGGCGATGCCCCGGGTTGAACAGACGCTAGCTAGCTATCTGTCCCCAGGCATGGCATCGTCTTTAAAGGCTCCGGCACTGCCTTCCAAGCCACTGCATACAACATCAGCGCTGGTGGGCAAGGGGTACGCGGCAGCAGGTCAGGCACACGATGTCTGTGTTACAGGCATACCAGGCCGACCTGCTTAAAGAGCTGGATGAGGGCGAGGAGCTTAGCTCTGATAATATCGCAGAGTTAAGGAGAACCGCTGATCTCTCTCTCCGTGCCACCAAAGAGAGCGCCCGCGCCATTGGGCGGTCCATGGCAGCTGTGGTGGCAGCAGAGAGGCATTTGTGGTTGACCCTGTCGGATATGACCCCCACGTCGGGATCGGAGGCAGAAGCAGCGCTCTGGGTTGGGGGCCTCGAAGCCTAGGCCGGATCTGCGGACCGTCCTTCAGGCGAAGAGGTCCTCGACCAAACGGTCCTGACTATTTCAGTATAGGACTAGCGAGGGCAGGCCCTTCTGGGGCAGAGAGGGG
>NW_015642811.1:2049494-2082862 GCF_001515625.1 Sinocyclocheilus rhinocerous
TGCTACGGTCCCCCTAAGAGAGGTCTTCCAGCAACTAAACAGACCCTCAGTCGGTGGATAGTGGATGCCATCTCCATCTGTTATGAGTCCTCTGATCTCCCCTCGCCGTTAGGGGTAAAGGCTCACTCGACTCGAAGTGTGGCAGCTTCTAAGGCTTTTTTAGCGGGTGTGCCTATGCAGGACATCTGCAATGCTGCGGGGTGGTCCACGCCCCTTACTTTTGTTAGGTTCTACGGTCTAGACATGCGAGCCACTCCTGGCTCTTCTGTTCTCTCGCCAGAATGGTGAGATCTCTGGAACCTGGCATGCTACTTCTAAAATAAAGTTTAAGCATAGTAAGCTGGTTTTCTAATATTAGGCATTTTAAACTGGTCTAGCTGGTCTCCTTGTTTTATCTGGTCAGCCAGCTGACCGGTACCCAAAACCCCTCTAAAACCAGCAAATCAGACCAGCCTGATAAGGCTAGGAGACCAGAAAATAATTTTAGACTGGTTTAAGCCATTTGTTTAGCATTCTAATCTACACAATCTACACAAAACCAACTAGAGTCAACCCAACTATTCCATTAGTACCAGACTAATAATTACAATTAAGTATTTGTAAAGGCAAGAGATTAGCCGCTAAACAATAAACAAAATCCACTGCAAACACTCATTAAAGCTCAGAATTTTTGCTGATGATTGGCCTGCAGTAGCACGATAAGCATTTCATTTCTGCGCTTCCGAAGGACCAACACGCCGTCATGTGTGTCTGTGAGCGCGGTCGTCACAGACATAATCTGTCAAGCAGAGGACGAAGCTGTGTCTCGATATGGCATCACAAGATATGGGGTTTTAAACAGGCAATAAATCACTGCAACAGCAACAAAACACAAGAAACAAACTCATGAATCATCCTGAAGACCCTGTGCTGATCTTTTTCAAGCACAGACACCACATGTTAGCATATCGCTAGTCCACATTTATACACACCCAGCATATACGCGATATGATTCCTCTGTCGTGCTGCGAGTATCCAGAGATCTGAAACTATTTAATCCACAAGCCTATTTCCTCATTTTTCTTTTGTCATACAATACGTGTTTGATGTTGTCAAGCTAATGATTAATTTAAGAATATCCAATCCAATGTCTTTGCTCGGGTTTGTGTGAGTTTGATGAGGCATTTTTTACCGGATAAGCAATAATGAATTATTAAAGAAGCTGAGGCCTTTTTTTTCTGTGGAGGAAGTGGAGCCAGAAAGGAAGCTTATGGGCTGTTTCCTGGAATTAAATGCACCCACAGCAACCAGACAATCTGCCTGTATAAGCACATTAATGTACAGTCACTGTCAACACCATTGGATTTGCACTGCTTTTGTTTTTTGATTTGTGCAATAAAATCGACTTTCCTAACAGACACACACAAATGCATATACCCTCCCACGTTCCGTGAACGCTAAGTGCTTTTACTGTATTCTCAGATAGCTCATTTAGACAAATTATAGCTTCAAGTTTCACATTTTCTGTTCATCACCTGTTTTTGCATGGTTTCAATTACTTTGGTTAACTGCTTCTGCTCCCGTACTTCAGTTTGTCCTCTAGAAACCACAGGCCGAAATACGATACATGAAAATTACGTTAGTGTTAACACAGAGTGTTGAGAGCAAGGATCCTCTCTATTCAGTGTGACAGGTACACATTTACAGTTTTTCCTCAGATGATTTTGCACATTTCTCCAATTCAAGGTCAGCAAACTTCTCCAATCCAAGATTCTTTCATAGCAGTTAAAGTAACAGCTCAGCCGAAAAATTCTTGAAAATTAATGAAAATTCTGTCATAATTTACTCACCTGTATGATGTTCTTTCTTTCTTCTGCGACAGATGATATTTGGAAGATTTTTTTTAGTCCATGTAATCAAAATCAGTGGGGTCCAAAACAACTATAACTACAACCTTCTCTCAAAATGTCAAAAGTCAAATACGCTACCATTCAAAAGTTTGGGATCAGGAAGATTATTTACTGTATTTATTTATTTGAAATAAATTTATATTTTTTTATTAAGAAAGGATGCATTGCATTTATCACAAGTGACAGTACAGACTAAAAGTAAATACTAAAAAAAAATTCTAATAATTTGACATTTCTTTTCATCAAATGAAACTAAATAAAAAAATAAAGTTTTGCTGTTTCTACAAAAATATTAAGCATTTTCAACATTGGTAATACTAAGACGTGTTTCTAGAGCAGCAAATCAGCATATTAGAACGATTTCTGAAGGATCATGTGACCCTGAAGACGGGAGTCATGGCTGATGAAATTCACCTTTGCCATCACAGGAATAAATTACATTTTAAAATATGTTCAAGGTCTAAGTTTATTTATATAGCACCTTGAAAGCAACGAGTGCTGACCAAGGTCAGCCAAACATCAGAAATATCAACTAACAAAAACATTAAGACAATATAAAATTTGAAATCATTAAATAATACAATAAGTAATGCAAAACATCACCAAACAAAAGAAACAAACAGAAACAAAACAAAAAAGTATTTTCAAGTTAAGCAAAAGCCTGAGAAAAAAAGATATGTTTTAAGAGATGATTTAAAAGAAGATAACGTAGGGGACCAAGAACTGAAAAAATCTCTAAAACAGAAAATAGCTATTTTAATTTGCAATAATATTTCACAATGCTCGTGTTTTTACTGTATTTTTAATAAAAATGCAGCTATCGTGAGAATAAGAGACCCCCCCCCCCAAAAAAAACTAAACAAAAAACAACTACTGACCCAAACTTCTTAACATTAGCGTAGGTTTAGATCGACATGTGGTTGCGTAAATACTGACATAATTATCATTTCCAGGACTTTCCCTTTAACACTGACAAGAAAAATAAAGCCAAATTTTAAATTCATGTTGCATGTTGTCAAATGTCATCACATTTACATCTGCAGTGTTAGTATGACTCACAGAAAAGAAATTGGAATTTACCCCAAAAAAGTTCACTCAACTGTCATGACTTTGCCATGTATAAAATGTGAGAAAACTTAGAGCAAAGAAATAATGAGGACCCTGGAGAAAGAGTGAGGAGAAAAAGAAGAGGTGTAGGACTGAGAAGAGGTGGAGTGGGTAGATAGAGGAGAACGAACAGGAGGAAGATATAAAAAGGAGTGGGGAAGGGTGGAGGAGCTGAAAAGAGATGATAGGAGAGAAATAGAGGATGTAAGAAGAGGAGGAGAAGGCATTTAAAGAGTTGATGAAAGAGCAAGAGGAGATGGTTTACAAGAAGAAACAAGCTGTAGCAAGAAGAGAAGAGCCGAGATTGACTATGTAATGAGTTATGGTTTCTAAATGAGAGCGGCTAAACATGGCCAACAAGGATCCAGCATCACCATCTGTGCTGTCATGGAGCCTTACAATAGCAAAACTAATTTCTTTTACAGTCCTCATCCTATTTCCACAGAAACAATCCGAAGCAAAGGGTTTCTTGTGGTTTAGGACAATGTCCAATTTCACCATGCAGTCGTGGTGCGTGAGTGGTTTATAGTATAATCACTTTCCACCACACTCTCCATTTCTGAATCCATTTCTTCTCCACTTGGAGATGGAAAGTGTTCGACCGCTACCTCTATGACAAAGTAACTCTACTCCAAACAATCGAAGAGGCTCTCAGAGATATAAAGGCATGTGTGCGCAAAATCTAAAGAATATGATTGTTTTAAATAATCCAATCAAGTCGAGGATTGCCCAACTTGAAAACAATTCATTCAAATGCATTTAAGATCTGATTAATTATATTATATTATATATAATTTATTTTTTATATCATATATATAGTGTATATGAAATTAATCAGATACTGTACATACACAATATAAACAAAGGTTTGTGTTCACTATACACAGTTTTCACATTGGTTTTGTTACATGTTGGAACCTCTTGAAAATGGTATTTAAAAAAAAAAATTATTAAAAAATGTATAAAAATAAATAAATAAAAAGAATCAGATTTAAAATATGTGGTTTTATATTCAGTCCAATTGTATATAAAATATGAACATAATTTACTAAGATATTTGGTTTTATTTTGCCCTTCTTGTCAACTATAATAACTAAAATTAGATGCCATTTTATTTAAACGGTAAAACTGAAATTAATGAATATGTGAGGAATTATTGTCTAAATTTAAATAATATTTTGTTGAAAGACCAAAACTATGACAAAAAAAACAACAACTAATTTTACTAAATTAACAATGCATATAATAATAATAATAATAATAATAATAATAATAATAATACATTGTATGGATTGTCATTGTGGAAATTAGTCTATACATGTTTGTCTAAAACCAATGTTTTTTTTTTTCTTCTTTTGTTAAAAATATACAAAATAGATTATGCAAATAATTTTGTACACCACTGATTTTCCTGAAATATGTAAAATCAGTTGAGAAAACCTGTATTGGTAATCACAACATAGCACAATCTCATGATGACACATGCTTATTTACTCTGGGCCCATTCTGTTTCAAAGGACAAGATATTTGCGTGCTAATTCTTCGAGAAATTAGGAATGAAGCATAGCCTGATAGTCTTGGCTCTCAGTTATAGGTTAATCTGTTCTACCCAGAGGCATTCACGTTTCAGGATTACACATTCCCAGACCCAATCCAGGCAGAGGAAGACAGGCAACATGAATGCCAATCACGGCCGGGAAAGTGGAAAGATGTGATTCGCCTCACAACGAGATCTGCATGAAATGCGGGAAGCTGTAAAAGGGGCACTGATAAAACACAGGTGAGCTGATAAGCCATCGGCTCTCTCTCCTCCTCGCCTTTTCTCCTTCCCATCATCCTTATTTCCGATCTTCATTCAACGTCAAAAAGGCCGATTGGAAATCACCGGAGCCATAAGGCGCTCAACCCGAGGCGCTACCGTGACTCATACCTACATTTCTGCATTATACAAAAAACATTATCGCCTGTCCCATAGGGAAAATAACAGCATTTTTGGTTATGCACCTGCAATCATCGCATGCTACAATGACACACTCCTGCCCCTGTTATCATGTTTGGACTTGTTCTAGTCAGTGACCCAAAAATAAACAGAGCATATGCAACAAAATGGAAGTGATGATATACATGTGTGCACTTAGGCCCTCCTGTGTACCCTTATAGGGGGTTCCTGAATTAAACATGAGCTTGAGCCCAGTGTTGCAATGCAGAGGCTGTACAGCTGCTTACCTGCTGTTCCTCATAAGCTTACGCACAGCACTCCATGTGTACATTCATGCTTCTCTGATTCTGCAACGTGCCACTGCAATTCCTGCCAGATAAAAGCCACTTCCTCTGCAGGGACATGATGGGGTCTAATGAAGCTTTCTGAAAGACCGGGGATAAAGTGCAGCAAGCTTTCTGCAAGGTTCAAGCCACTAGCATGATTACGACTACTATGATTACGGCATAAGCACTTTAATATGATGACTATGATAATGCATGCCATTTTATAAACTTCCTTTCAAAGGGATAGTTCACCCAAAAATCTCAGTGCCGTTCCAAATTAGTATGCGTTACTTTCTTATGTGGAACATTATGATATTTTGAAATAATAATGGCTAGAGTTAATGAGTAAATGAGGAAATTCTCTCTAAATATAAAGAATATTAATGTTGAAAGTCAAAAACTATGACTAAAACAAAAACTGTATAAACAAACAAACTTCATAGAAAAATAAATAAGAAATTGCATGGCTCTTCATAGTGGAACTATATGTGTTTGTCTAAAACTGAAATGTCCTGAAAGATTGATTAGCATTACTGTTCATATTATGTTGGGGTTCAAACATTGACTTTCATTATATTGACAAAAATAAATTTTTCTAATTATCTTCTTTTTTTGTTCCACAAAAGAAAGTATTCATTATAGACTTACTGCAATGCTATATCAATGCCAACAGGTTCTTGTCAACAAGGAGTTTGCTGAAAAATTAAAAAGATAAAAGATAGATGAAATGCTTATGCTCCTGTAGACAAATCATCTCAGCGAAAATAATACGCTTTAATGGATGTTTGCAGTGGACTTTTGTTCATTGTTATTGGCAAATCTCTTGCATTTATAAAAACTGTAATTATTTGCCTGGTGCTAACTGAAGAGTCAAGTTGGCTCTAGTTGGTTTTATGTAGATTGTACTGATAAACACCAAAGTACAATATATAAGTGCTAACAGCTTCCTGTGAACAACGAATTTAACAGGACGTTTATGTAAGAGCTGATTTGTGATCTGTAGTTACACTAAGAGCAGAGATGTATAATTAAGTGAGTCCCCAACAGAAACCAGACAACTTAGCACAAAGTATCAGAGACTAGTGCTTGAATTCGACCAACAATCTTGCCAAAAACTTTTTGCTTGAAGTCCCAGAATTTTTGGCCCCCTAGTCATTGGTACCAGCTCAGCGTCAAGAACAAACTCCTTGTCAGTGGCACACTTAGGCTCCTTTAAAGTGATATAGCATCCCAAAATGAAAATGTTTTACCTTTCAAAATATCTTCTTTTGAGTTTTGGAGAGTAAACAAAATCCTACAGGTTTGGAACGACACAAGGGTGTCAATGATCATAGAATTTTCATGTTTGGGTGAACTATCTCTTTAATATATCTATCATGCAAAACAAATGCATAACCAACATCTTTTGATCCTTTGAAGATCTTTCAAGGATGTTTCGAGTGTAGATTCTTGTAAATACATCAAACAAAATACAAGTTTGTTCATCTGTTCTGAGCCAGCAAGCTTTCCCTAGTTTCTTGAAATGATTGTGCTTCACGTTCTCATTTATAATCAATGTTTATTCATTCGCAGTCAAAGGTCTATTTCAATTACTGCTTGCTTGTGCATTCCCATGAATCACTGGGGTGCAGCTTATGCGAGAATTATGTGGCTGAGTCATTCGCAACAGACTCATTTCAAAGCATACCGGCTCCCCAAAAACGTGTCTCAGCTGCTGTCTAACACACCTGGTTGGATCTTTTGAATTATCCAGAGACCTCTTGTGAGCTGAATCAGAGGTCTTTGTGTAAGGGCAGGACAAAACATATTAATTACATTTCTCCCCACAGGGAGGGCAAGCCACCCTTGCACTATTCCTCTTCCCTGAGTGAGACAACTGAACATTAAAAAAATTGAGGATTTGAGAAGAACAATTGGGTTTGTCTTATTTCCTCAAGAAAACATAGAGAATATATTATCAGGTTACCGCGGAGAATGGAAAGAGAAAGGAGGATGATAAATGTTGGGAAGACGAAGCAAAGAGAAGGTTCAAGCTTTCAGGCTATCAGAACAACAACTGCTTGGGTTGTGGACTTTTGGTTAAGCAATATTTTAGTGCTGAGCTTGCTCATTTCATTGTGATTCAATGCTCATCAGCGGCTGCTCATTTACGAAGAGATCAGTCGAAGTTTCACAGAAATAGCATGGGGGTAATAGGGAACACATTTCCCTAATCTACTTTCCCTTAGGGGGGAAAAGCATCTAATTTTTAAAAATATTTTCTTTCACACCTTTTCCACAGTTACGGCTTATCTCCTTTCTGCAGTATTTGCCTTTTTTGTTCTCCCAATGTCATGCTACAATTATTCCACAATCCCCCCTCTGTTCTCTAACAACAAATGGCCGATCGCCTCTTTTTGTCTTAGCGACAGCAAAACTGTCTGTTTCTTATTGAAGCTCTCAGCCTCTTCCCCAACCCATTGTCTCCAGTTTCCTATTGTACGTTGGCCGTCTGCTGCCTGTTATTTACGGTTCTGCAGAACTGCAGGGGCAGAACCCAGTTACCCGCTGCTAAAACACATGGGCCGTTCCTTCCTCTCTTGCTAAGAAAACATTATGTTTTAAACTTACTGTCAGCAACTGCACCCCTAAATCCCATGCCTACAGTACATATGTTAAGGCAGGGTTTGTCTACAGGAAGGCTCCACAATTAACACTTGCCAAGTGCTAAATTTGGTGCTGGGAAGTAAATACAATTATTTACCACAATCAGAATTATGCACCACAATCTGGTGACTTGATTAGGAAATTATTAGGAATGTTAATTTTAATCAACAGTATTTGTCGCATAATGTTGATTACTCAAACAATTATTACAGTGAGGTGCTTACTATGGAAGGGAATTAGGTCAAACTGTAAACTTAAAAATACTCAAAGTATAGCCAAAAGACAAACAAAATGCATACATTCAAAATGGATTTTATATCTAAATGTAATGCATACATATTTAATAGATAAATTAAAACATTTTATTATACATGCATCAACAATAAGAAATAAGGGTCATTTAACACGTGTAGCATCTATAGGCAGAGCACAAGCGTACTTGTTACAGTGCTTTAGTGTGGTTTGATTGTTATTCTGGATCTACCTTAGTGATTAAATAACCATTAAGGAATTAAGTTAAAAGATTAGCCTCTACTAAAGGGTTCTGGTTCTCATTAATTTCAAATTCCCCTAACAATTCCAACACGAATCAAGAACACTAGGTTGCTAGACTAACCAGAGTGTCTCACATTGGCTGCTACTGTAAGGCAAGATATACTGTTATTGTTCAGGCTGCTTATATGACAACTTTGCACTTTCAGATTATCATAAGCAAGACTGAAGAAAAAGCTGATTTGGAGTCCAGACAGTTGAATACAAACAACAGTCAAACTGTCACTCTCTTAGTATGTAACCCATACACATATATCAGCAGTATAGCCGGAGAGAGCTGATGTTAGAGTTTACCATTGCTAGCTGCTGTCTATTGATTCCCTCCAGGTGTAGAATGACTAGGCCATGAATATGAAAGAATATCTCAGCTATTCTCATCTGCTATCCCTTCCACAGGGACCTCTGGCTCATAATATTTAACAAAGAGAGAGCAGTATGACTTGTTAATATCAGTTTCTATAAATACATATGAGGAGAGAGATAAGGAAAGATAGAAGAGAGATAAGGAAACATAGAAGAGAGAAGGCTATAAAATAGATTTTACACATATAAAGCATATAGTTTGCCCTAATTGAACTACTTTGGTCACCAAAATTTAGGTTTACAATCTTTCTCAACCGATTTTAAAACCTTTGCTCTGAAAACAATACTACTGTGTGATAGTGATTGCTAAACATTACAGACATACTGTACAAGTATACTATTATAAAAAGTAAATGAAGATTTCTTGAAATTGCTGTTTGTTTGTCTATATGCCACATATTGCAACTTCAAAAGGAACACAAACATGCATACATTCATGAAGCCTTTCGTTTCTGTCTGCATGGAGAATTTTCTTCACATCACACAATATGTTTCAGAGTGAATGGACAGTGTGAATGTTGAATCCACACTTGGCACACATATAGTACAGCCCCAAGACAAAACAGCAGAGTACAGCAACGACATTGACTGTGGCACACTGACCAATGACATTGTCTCTTTTCCTTTTTTTAAAGACTGAAGCTACTGTAGATCAGCTCACATTAGGTTAAACTCTCTGTCCAGCCTCTCTCAAGTATAGACCATGATTCATAACACTGCCAGTTAGTGTTCTCACCTCTTATTATATCATCTCCTCTGGCTTTTTCTTCAACTCTTTCACTGCCTTAAATTTTGGCTCCCTCCCTCTTTTCTTCCGACATCTCATATCTCTTCCTTCATCTTTCTACCTCCTCCACTCACCTCTTCACTTCTCCATCTATCCACACCACCTCTTCTCAGTCCTACACCTCAACAAAGTCATGAACATTATGTGAATTATGACATTTTCAGCACTGTGTGTATTACTAGCCATTGTCAATTCGATCTCTGTGCATTTACATTTAACATTCATTAATTTAGCAGATAGAGCAGTTTTCCAGACAATATAATATTATTGTACACTTACTTTCATGACTGTTTATTAACACACTTAAGTACTAAAAAGTGCACTTTGTAGTAACTATGTGTGTGTGTTTGTGTCCACTTTGTATGTTCACTAACATACTGAAGCATGTAAAGTAGCTGATTATAATTAAAACTATAATACATTAGTTTTGCATGGTTTTTGAAGTGTCAGCTTTGAGGGATCAAGCTACTTGCATTATATGGACTCACAGTGATGGATTCTTTTTTAAGCGAAAATTGGTTTTAACAGTGTTTTGTTTTTTTTTGCACACAGTAGATCCAGTGTGATTTTTCCCTGACTAGAATACATATTACCAGATGGGATAAAAAGGAAACCAGTATTAGCTATCTGCCTGGGCTGCCAACGTTGGCTCCCTCCTGCAACTCTGGGCCCTGTTCCCGAATCACCTCTAAAAGACCGCAGATGTTGATTGGCTAGGGCATTACCAACCACACTCTCATTCCTTTCTGGCCTCTATGGCCGCCCTTATTCTCTCTCAGCCCCTCATTGCATTTCCTCTCGGAGAGGCCTGGAGTTTCTGTGAGTCAGCTTTAGGATGCATTACACCTGCAAATCTGGTGCTGTGTTCTGTTTTTGTCTTGTTTTTTCCATCTCCTTACATTGTCCTGAGAGAGATTAGCTAGGCATACCTGGTGATATAAATAAACTCTCTGTCCAGAGAAGCTATAGAGGCCAAGCAGGAGGAGCTCCGAACAATTCGGAAACCTCAGGGCAGTTTAATATTCATTCCGGGAGGGGATGAGAGGATGGAGGAATGGATGGTCTCTCTCTAATCTATAAAAAGGGCTCTGTTGGGCTCCACCTGCCAAAGATGAGGCATCAAGTGATCAGTCATTCTCAATGACCCATTAGGGTGACTCTTGTGTTACAGCCCCGCAATCCTACACAAAGCCCCTTTATTGAGCTGCTGCCCTGATTTCTAGCTAATTGGATCGCCGCTGTTGTTCCTCCTCGCTGCTTTGGAGTAGGTGGTTTATAAGATTGAGCACATTCCCTATTCTTCCTTTTACAAGGTTGATGTCTTTGCACCCACTCTCAGCCCCAGGATCTGTCAGTAACTTTGATAAAATTGGGCTGGAGATTGCCTGATTAGGTATCATTGTAAACTGGTAACTGGGTCATTTTGTGTCCATGTTTATTTATTTGTCAAAAAAATACATGCAAAAATGCAATGCAAAAGAACAAAGGCATGCTTGGCATAACCAAATGCATAAAATAAATAAAGGCATAACCAAAACCAAAATTAAAAATGAATGAATAAATAAATAAATTAGGGAACACATTCACTTATTACCTCAATAAACTCTTTCACTGCTTATTAATAGTAAGTAAGGTAGTTGTTGTAATAATTATGTTTAGGTATTGGGATTAAGGGATCTAAAATACGGTCATGCAGAATAAGGCATTAATATTTGCCTTTTTAAGCACTAATAAACAGTCGGTATGGTAGTAATGTTCATGCTAATAAGCAACTAGTTTATTATGAATAGTGTTCCATAATGTGACCTGTTAGCAAATGTGTCCCTTGAAATAAAATAAACGTTAACTGAAGAAAAATAAAATCAGCTACATTTCACATTTTAATTTAGTTTAACTTCATGTACTAAAATATCTAAAACTGATTAATAAATGCTATATAGACATATAAAAAATACTAAAACTTTAAAATTAAAATGTAACGGAAATATAAAAATAAAAACTGATTCAAAATATTAGTAAAGCTATAATAGTAGTTCAGTGATACTAAAATAACACTGCTCTGGCATCATCTTCAAATATATACATATATATATATATATATATATATATATATATATATAAAAAGAAATATATACCAAAAATACTTAGCTGCTTATTTATATTTGAAAAACTTTTCTTGACAAAATTTGAGACATGGTCCAACCAACAAACACATACACACAATCATAAACTAATCCTGCAAAAGGCACCATTAAACTTCATATTTTTTGGGGCCCAGGTGTTGTTGCCAACCACAGGTACCAAAATGTCCCTGTAGTCTCTGTAATGCAAGTGCTGGCTCTTGGGGCTCCAACACACTGCAGCAGTGTTCAGAGCACATATGCCAGTGACGCTCTACATGCCACAGCACAAAGGCGGTATTGAGGAGACCTTTGTCGGCATGAAACCTCAGGGACGCACATCTGATGTGGCACAGCACAAAAGATGTCCTTGTCGGAGATCACCAGGGAAACTGCAAGCCCGAGAGATGGGAGCGCTGTGCAGGGCGGCAAATAACCTCTAAATCGGGTGTTAAAAGGGGGACCGGCCCACATATGCACATGCTCTGGATTTCCATATGTCATTGGGCTCATGGATACAGCATTAAGACAAGGTATGATGAATTACTGTCATCGGAGGATTGTAGGGTGCATCATAAACCTTTCAATGGGCATGTGACATGACACTGAGATTAGATATCCAAGGCAGCGAGGGGGCAATCTTGCACGAGCGATTGCATTATTTGAGCGGCTGAGTAAAACTAATCAGGTTTGAGGGCTCCACTCATCTCCAAGCCAGACGCTCATTAGAAAGGCCCTGTACTCTGCCGAGACACACACTAACTGAAAACAGCGTCATCGAAAACGCTGTTCCTTGCCTTTTGCCATTTGGACCATGCTGGTGATTTTTAATAACATTTCCGGAAGCACTCATGCCAAGATCACTGAGCTGAGTCATTGAATCATCAAAAATGTGCATCTATAAGGTTTAAAAAAAACACACACATTTATTCTTAATTAGGCCTTTACAGGACTCCTAAAAACAAAATCCCCTGTCTCCTTCAACTTGCTCTCTACATTTCTAACCAGGTGTGATTGGACAGCCATATGAGTGAGTTTTTTTCTGGCTTTGTAAAGTCATTTTCACTGAAAGCATGTGCGTAAATTTGCGTAGTCTGAGTAGAGGGGAGAGGGAGAGAACTTGAAAACCAGACCATCTGCTCCATGCATCATTGAGTTCATTCTCAATATTAAAATGAGAGGGGTTTATCATTGGAAAATCACCACCATCATACTTGTAATTAGAGCGGTTGTAGCAGCAGAATGTCTATAGGCATGATGGATTTGAACTTTACTTGTTGTTATAGTGTAAGTTTATAAAAGTTATTTTTCACCTAATTAGTTAAGACAAGATGCAACAGTTAATATGGCTAAACATTTTTTTTTTAAATACAAGAATACTTTACCAGAAAACAATAAAAACCTGTCATTATTTACTCACCCACGTTTTTTAAAACCCACATTACTTTAGTTTCATAAAATGTTTTTTGAAAAACATATAGGTTAATTTAAATGCAATTAAAATAGATAAAGACTGAGACCTTTCACATTCAAAATGTTTGCAACATTATTATAAAAGTAGACTCATTATTTCAAGTTTTCTGAAGCTATACAATAGCTTTGTAAGAGGAACTCACAGCCGTCGCTTTCTTTGACATGTTCATGAGAGTCAGATCTAGGAATCAGTTGATCTGATTCACAAAATCAGTCTGAAAGATTTGCTCAGGTGTAAATATGCTTGAATATATATAAAAAGAAGTATTTACCAAAAATACTTAGCTGCTTATTTATATTTGAAAAACTTTTCTTGACAAAATTTGAGACATGGTCCAACCAACAAACACATACACACAATCATAAACTAATCCTGCAAAAGGCACCATTAAACTTCATATTTTTTGGGGCCCAGGTGTTGTTGCCAACCACAGGTACCAAAATGTCCCTGTAGTCTCTGTAATGCAAGTGCTGGCTCTTGGGGATCCAACACACTGCAGCAGTGTTCAGAGCACATATGCCAGTGACGCTCTACATGCCACAGCACAAAGGCGGTATTGAGGAGACCTTTGTCGGCATGAAACCTCAGGGACGCACATCTGATGTGGCACAGCACAAAAGATGTCCTTGTCGGAGATCACCAGGGAAACTGCAAGCCCGAGAGATGGGAGCGCTGTGCAGGGCGGCAAATAACCTCTAAATCGGGTGTTAAAAGGGGGACCGGCCCACATATGCACATGCTCTGGATTTCCATATGTCATTGGGCTCATGGATACAGCATTAAGACAAGGTATGATGAATTACTGTCATCGGAGGATTGTAGGGTGCATCATAAACCTTTCAATGGGCATGTGACATGACACTGAGATTAGATATCCAAGGCAGCGAGGGGGCAATCTTGCACGAGCGATTGCATTATTTGAGCGGCTGAGTAAAACTAATCAGGTTTGAGGGCTCCACTCATCTCCAAGCCAGACGCTCATTAGAAAGGCCGTGTACCGCTGCCGAGAGGCACGCTAACTGAAAACGGCATCATCGAAAGTGCTGTTCCTTGCCTTTTGCCATTTGGACCATGCTGGTGATTTTTAATAACATTTCCGGAAGCACTCATGCCAAGATCACTGAGCTGAGTCATTGAATCATCAAAAATGTGCATCTATAAGGTTTAAAAAAAACACACACATTTATTCTTAATTAGGCCTTTACAGGACTCCTAAAAACAAAATCCCCTGTCTCCTTCAACTTGCTCTCTACATTTCTAACCAGGTGTGATTGGACAGCCATATGAGTGAGTTTTTTTCTGGCTTTGTAAAGTCATTTTCACTGAAAGCATGTGCGTAAATTTGCGTAGTCTGAGTAGAGGGGAGAGGGAGAGAACTTGAAAACCAGACCATCTGCTCCATGCATCATTGAGTTCATTCTCAATATTAAAATGAGAGGGGTTTATCATTGGAAAATCACCACCATCATACTTGTAATTAGAGCGGTTGTAGCAGCAGAATGTCTATAGGCATGATGGATTTGAACTTTACTTGTTGTTATAGTGTAAGTTTATAAAAGTTATTTTTCACCTAATTAGTTAAGACAAGATGCAACAGTTAATATGGCTAAACATTTTTTTTTTAAATACAAGAATACTTTACCAGAAAACAATAAAAACCTGTCATTATTTACTCACCCACGTTTTTTAAAACCCACATTACTTTAGTTTCATAAAATGTTTTTTGAAAAACATATAGGTTAATTTAAATGCAATTAAAATAGATAAAGACTGAGACCTTTCACATTCAAAATGTTTGCAACATTATTATAAAAGTAGACTCATTATTTCAAGTTTTCTGAAGCTATACAATAGCTTTGTAAGAGGAACTCACAGCCGTCGCTTTCTTTGACATGTTCATGAGAGTCAGATCTAGGAATCAGTTGATCTGATTCACAAAATCAGTCTGAAAGATTTGCTCAGGTGTAAATATGCTTGACAGTGAATATCAACTTAAATTTTAAATGAAAATAAATGAAAAAAGCTTGTTTTTGATCCAACATTATCGTAAGGCTTCAGAACATATGCACTATTTTACTGGTACTTTTGGATGCTTTTTTTTGGGCTTGAAAGCTTAATTTCTCCATTCCCCAACTTAACTGGAAAAGAACAACCTATCCACATTTCTTATTTTGTTTTCTATGGAAAAGTTAAAATGACATGAGGGTGAACAGCTTATAACAGAATTTAAATTTTCTGGTGAACTATTCCATCAAAACCTAAACACTGCAATGATATCTTCTTGGCTTCGCGGAAATTCATTAGCACCCATCAAGCATATTAGCACCCGACAAGAAGATGAGACCTGCAGAAAACTATAATATTATGATATATTATGTAGCGTACATCCACAGATTGGACGAGATATTTGCGGAACATTTCCATCTGAAAAATAATGAGGAATGGTTATACATGACTGTGCTGGGTCAATTTTGTCTTTTAAATTCATGAGATTTAGAGAACTTCTTAATGCAACATTTGAGAGGCAAGACGAAAAAAGAAAAGGAAATTAAAGAAGTGGAAATCACAGTGTTTCATTGCACCCATGTTTTATGAGAGAGATCAGGCATTTGCTCTGAAATATATCCTGCTGTGATTGATTTTGTTGGCCTATTTAAAGTTTTACATTTTAATATAAATTCATGCTTCAGGAACAGAAGAGACAAGTCAGGTCCACAAAAAACAAAACAAACAAAAAAAAAAATGCAAAAAGGCAGATAGAAAAAGAAAAATTCGCTCTCAAAGATATTCACTATAGGGCGCAATAAAGACTATCCGCTCTTTTAAATGATCTGGAATACAAAAAGGCCTCATTTATCTTTTCTGGCCCCTGGTACTTAAAGCCCTCATTATGATAGGCTAATTATTTAGCACTCTCCATAACAGGTTCCATGCCTGCTTGGATTGGGCCACTCATCAAGATATACGGTTGGCCCATTTTTCCAAACCTAGGACAGAAATAATGTCTTAAAGGGATTTTTCTTCTTCTCTGTTTCTGTGTGTGGATGCTGTCAGCATCCAGGAGTTGAAAAATAACCCAATTTTACATTCTTTAAACATGTAAGCCTGTGGCACAGCTACAAATGAGGAAGCTATGTTGAGCTCAGTCATATCCTGATGAGATTATATTCACACACCATTTAAAAAAACACCGTTTTCCACCTCATAAAAGACACAATAAGCCAGAAAGAGGAAAGCAAAAGCAGCTGTCTTCCACCTCCTCCCCTCAGAGCCATTTTTTATATTTTATGAGGTTTCCGCTTCAATTTTAAGGTGTCCCATTTAGTTTGCAAAGCATAATGCTTTTATTACATAGTCAGGCTTACAAACTTACTTAATCTTGGTTGGTTAAGTGTCAACATAAATGGCAGGTATCTCACTGCCCGATCGTGTTGCGACTGCTTTAGTTCCGCTTTGCACATTAAATCCGAGAATCCGGTTGGCTTATACCAAGGCACTCTTGAAAAGGAGCTATCATGCCACTTATGCTCCCACTGAAGACATTTCATAACAGAACCCACCCGCCTTAAAATACAGTATGAGTAAACAGACCGAAACTGCAGCAGATAAACATTTTTGTAGAAGAATCTGACGCAATGTTCCGTTATGTCTGTCTGACAAAAAGTGTCAAGCAAACTGTTGTGGAGGTTCCTATATATAGCACAGAAGCCATTCCTCAGATGTGATTATGTTATTCTTGTCTAGCATCTAGCACAGCACCTGGTATGTCTTATTAGCTCAGGTGGAGAGTAACTTGCTCAGGTGAAAAGGATGATGGGATATTGCATCACATACAAAGACCTTTAGACCTTACAAGACGGTCGGTATTTTCATGTCACAATGCAGCCATTGCCATAAGTGTACAATTAAAATGGCTGCATCCTCACATCTCAATAAGTTGAGTTTTGCCAGTCAGGCTTATTTGCATGTAATGAGGGTAATTAGTTGTATATCTCAGAGGGATTAGGAGGGTACTTAGCTGCTGTGTTCCTTTGAGGCAGTACAAATCTCCAGACACTTCTGATGTTTTACAAGCAAATGCAAGTGCACTGATGCATCAACTGACTGTGTAAAAAAGAAAGCGCAAAAGAATATAACTCAAGATAAAAATGTGATTGAACCACAGCCTTGCATGTGCGCATTTCAATGCTGTTGTTTTGACATTTTGGGGCCCAGATGCACCCTAAAGCCTCATACATCAAAAACACTCCTGGTGGAACTATGAGTCATAAATGCACACACAAACAAAACCTTATAAGCATATTAGCAAGCTCATTTTTTAAAAACATTATCACTATATATAAATATTATGAAAACTTAAAAATACAAATGTTGCCTTGTCAACTAACTGAAAATAAGTAATCTTACTGAAAATGTAACTAATATTAAATGGAAAAATTAAAATAAAAAATAAAAGCTAATGTAAAATAGATATAATATAATAAATAAATCACAGACACATGCAGTGCAATAACTGTAAATGTAAAAAAATATATACTCCCAATAAAATACACAGGCCAGTGATTTTTCTGACAGGAAACACAATGCTATATCTTATAAATATACTACAAGATTTATATGAACAAAATGTACAAAACTGGAGACTGGAGATTACAGTATCATTTGCCCCAGTGAGTCATAAAACTTACAAGTACATGCCTACACAATCCCGCTCCCGTGTTCTGACTGCAAGTGCTTTGTACTGGTGTAAAAATACTGGATCTGTGTGTGTGTGTTTGCATGCATTTATATACACATCACTTTAACCTTTGCTGTGCTGTTTTGTGCGGGAGACCTCCTGTCTGGCTGAGACAGTAATTCTTGCTGTATTGAGCCCATGTGGTTAACAGATTTACTGAATGTCCACCGGTCTGGGCAAAAACCTGTTCCAAACAGTTGGCTCGGAAGCTACAAAAGGCAGCTGCCCACTTTAGCGCAGCTCTTTCTGTTCACTTAGTGACCTAGCACTGTCAGATGACTGTGTGATGGCTGATATGTTGTTCCTGTACTGAGAGTCTATTTGTCTTCCTGTGACAGGCGAGGTGCCAGAGTTCTTCTCAAACATGGGGAAGAGGTGCTGGCACAGTTATTTTTTCAACAGTGAATGAGACCATTAGCATTTAATGTGGACTTGCCTCATTTTTTCCCAATTCATCTATGAGAATGTGCATTTTTTTAATACTAGATACCACAATACATTGTATTGCTACAGTGTGTGATAGACTGTTGCAAATGTGCTTCTAGCTTTTAAAGTACAGTCTATCAAAAATTACAGAGTAACAGTTGTTTGCAATTCAAAACTAAATTGACAATTCCTTTAGAATTAAAATTCATTTTGTTTCTGAATTTGCATTCAGGTTTCACACATGATGTAGAATTACAAATTAAATTTGAATTCAATACATTTGAATTCAAATGAATTGGGTTCATAAATAATTTTCAACCGATACACAGATAGAGCGACATGCAGACAGACAGAGCGACTGATAGAAAGATAGAGCGACATGCAGACAGATAGAGTGACTAATAGGCAGAGCATCAACTAGACAGATATAGCGACTGGCAGACAGATAGAGAGACAGACAGACAGCAACAGACAGAATGAAAGACAGAGCGACCAACAGACTGAAAGAAAGACAGGACAGACAGACAAAGAAACAGACAATCTCCTCTGGGTATTTTCAAACTCAAACAAACTGAAAAGGAGGCAATTTTTCAATTCTGAATTGTGCACAACCCTGCAATCCAGTTTTAATCATGTTTGCCAGTTGCAACATTCTGTCCTTAAGCAAGGCACTTAACCCCAAATCCTCCCAGAGTAGCTGAAGTGACTTACCGCAGGATGCTACAGTACCAATTTTCTTTGTACATATGTGCAGTTTCACTAACATTTGCTCTGTAAAAAGGCTATTATAGTGTTTTGGCTGAGCTATTGCTACACACAGCACCTACTGCACACTGTTAAAATAGAACTGTGCCCAGAAAACATGGTAACAATGTTGTTGTTGTTGACATCACTTTTGTGCAACTTTGCACACAACAAGAGGGTCACCCATCCAATGGCACACTCCAGTAGGCTTGTTACATTCCTATTGTTCAGGACAAAGATAGCCTAAAAAAAAAATTGATTTAGGTTCCTCTTTTGTAACGAATGTCTTTGTTCAATAAAAGCTTCAGAGGAATAAATACCTGTGAGAGAGCCAAGGTAACCGTAAGTCTTATCAGCACAGGAAGAGATAAGGAGTGGGATTCTGTGGACAGCATGGTCTGTCATCTTAGGTGTGTGCCTCAGCCACCGATAAAGCTAAGCATGGAACATCCACTCCTGACGGCTTCCACTATATCTGTGAGTCAAGGTTACTCTCCAAATTAAGCTGCAGAGTTTGCAGATCAAGTACAGTATATCACAACAGTTTTGACAATTATGGATCACCTCTACTATATATCTTACACAAAAAAATAATGATTAAAAAATAACTATCTCTGTTTATAACCACATACTACTAGTCTGTTATAGCACTAAAAGTAACTCAAAAATATGCATTGCCTAATACAGTACATTTCCAAATATAATGACTGCTTTGAAGGAAGTGCAATACAAACAATGTAAAAGTGTAGAAGTGAAAATAAAATTAAATAATTTTAAATAATTTAAAAAATATATATTTTACTAATATTAATAATAAATGTATTACAGTTTTTTACGATTGTTTACACACTAAAATAAAAATTTCCACACAATTTGCAAAATTCTACTCCAATGAGCAAAACACCTCCACAGATTTGCACAACATTACACACAATGTCTGCTTCACCCTTTTTGCAAAACATTACACACAGTGATTTGTAAAACTCTACACACATTTTCACACCTTAGACACAGATAAGGATTGTGAGGTTACTTCCTTGTCATTACAAAGCCCCGGATTGCCAATGACCACACTAATGAACGAATTGGATAATCACATCCACCAGGTGTGGAAGCACACATGTGCTAATTTGAAAACGCAGCACTCAGGTGTGCTATAAAAGGCAGCAGGTGAGTTCACCTGTCTTCAACAAAAATGGAAGGAGCTAGAAGAAGAAGAAGAAGAAGAAGAAGAAGAAGAAGAAGAAGAAGAAGAAGAAGAAGAAGAAGAAGAAGAAGAAGAAGAAGAGTGAGAATGAGAGGGGGAGCTCAAAGAGGAGATGAAGGAGGTAGAGGAAGAGGAGAAGGAGGTAGAGGAGGAGGCCCAGGTAGAGGAAGAGGAGAAGAAGGAGATAGAGGAAGAGGCCTAGGTAGAGGAAGAGGTAGAGAAGGACTTGAAGAGTTGATAGAACCTGAACAAAGAAGACGAGGACCAAATTTGACTCAAGAAATCCGTGCAACACTTATTGACCATGTTATCAACCATGGACTGACACTGATGGAAGCTGGACAAAGAGTTCAACCAAATCTCAGCAGAAATACTGTTGCGTCAGTAATTCGGACATTTCATCGAGAAAACAGGTAAGCTAACCACACAGTACATTGAAACTGAAGCTTGCTGTACTTATCATCAATATTGTTTACTGTGACATTTGACAGTAGGCTGCATGCGTATTTGTTTTATTTTTTATTTTTTACATAGGATTGAGGGTCGAGGACACCAAGGTGGAAGGGGCCCTATGTTCACTCGTGCACAAGAGGCTGCCATTGTGAACATGGTTTTGACCAATAATTGTATCAGGCTGCGAGAAATCCAAGCCAATATCATCAATGATGACCATATTTTCAATAACATCCAACGAGTCTCTCTGTCAACATTAGGTCGAATCCTCAAGAAAAATCAAATATACATGAAGCAACTGTATCGGGTACCATTTGACAGAAATTCAGAGAGAGTGAAACATCTGCGCAATGAGTATGTGGAGGTATGTATTGTTCATCTTACTATGGTGTGGTATTGTGCACTGCTCATAATGTTCTGGCACAAAAAAATACTGTGCAATAGATATTGAATAACATCCTATTGTCTTTTACTGTGTTTCAGAGAGTCTTGCAAATGGATGCTGCAGAAATTCAACATGAATTTATATATGTGGATGAGGCTGGATTTTTTGACTGAAGTGTGTATGTTTTGACTGAAGTGTGCCATTTTGCAAACAATCTAGGAATTATGCAAATTGAGTGTGGTGTTTGGATAATTGTGCTTATATTGTGAAAAAAAGAACCCGGTTTTCAAAATTGCATGTAAACAATTGAAAAAAACTGTAATACAAAAAAAAAACATTTTATATATTTAAATATTGTAAATATAACATGTTTAAATTAAATATTTAAATATATAAATATGCATTTATTTGTAAATAGTGTAAGCTATTTTAACAAATTATGCTTAATTTTTAGCATTTAACAAATAATTTCCTAAAAATCATGTTTAATGGATCTGCAGGATGTTTAACTGAAAATAAAATATAATAATAATACTAATAACTGAATAAAAACATACACATATAAATACAAGAAAACTGCACCTAATAAGTGAATTTCACACTAATAGATATTATAATTTTTAATTCAGGCACTTAAGATTCAGAAAAATCCGATTTTCTTTTCTTTTTTTTTTTACAGTATCTGACAATATAGATTTGCTGAAGTAGTCTAAAGAGAAGTTTAACAATCTGATCATTATGTGGTTTGAAATGCTTTTACTGCAAAATATTTTTTTTTTAGAATGACAAAGTCTGAAAGGTCAAATTAGATTGCAGGTAGTTGGTTTTCATTCAGGATGTGATGCATGCAGTGTCATACAAAGTGTGCAAAATACATGTGTTTTCGCTTACTCTTAGGTCATAGTAAACTCTGCAACATTCGCTATGTAGTAAAATGTAAATGCGTGGATGTGTCAGTGGTTATTGACACAGTATATGCATGAATGGGTAAAATGCCTCAGTCTCATACGTTTTCTCATGTGCCTTGTAAGATCAGAACAGCAACGAGAAGATAGTCATAAACAGAGGCAAAAATTCCACATTGACAGCTCTCAACTGTTGTATGAGAAAGTCTCTTGCTGACACTTACATCATTATTATACCAACAGATGTAGAAGCACTAGAAATTGACTACATACAGTACGCAGTCTGAACAAACAGATCTGATTTCATCTCTTGCAAAATGACAGTGCAGGCAGTCGGTAGTACAGATCTGATTTGAAAACCAAATTTAATTTGTGTGCAGTGTGAACAAAGGCTTCAAGCTCAGACGTATTATGCATCACTCTATCTGATTTCAGCCATTTTGTTTCAAGATTAATTTGCTTTGAAATATTTACTCAAGCTGCTTTTTTTAAAGTCTAAGCAGACTGTTAAATCAATCATTTTTAAGGAAGAACCCATCACGCATCTTTATTAATTAAAGCGATAGTTTACCCATAGATTAAATTTCAGTCATTTACTCACCCTCATATCGTTGCAAACCTGTTTGACATACATTCTTCTGTGGAACACAAAAGAAGATAAAAATACGAAGGTCATTATGATGCTGTTTTTGAACTGAGAGCATTTCCTGTCTTCTTCCATATATTTTCCATCTCTGCTCGGCTCTCAATGTGACCTAGTTCGCAGCTAATGAAAGCATTTTTCCCCTTTCCTCCTCCATCACATGGGTACGTGCAAGGTTACCTGACCTTAGCATATGTTGGTGGTGCTTGGGCCTCTGCCAACCAAGGAGAACACATTTCAAACAAGAAACATAAAACCTGGGGTCAGGGCCGTTGAAATCTAGGTTGGCCTAAAACGTAAACATTCGTTACTGCAGGGAAAAATAAAGCTTCTGTCATGAATCTTTCCTGGCATGACAGAGGAGGTGATTCCTCTTGGCCTGTCTGAAGTCAGGCTAAAAGTCTGCCAGAATCTCTCAATGAAAGCTCATTCGATAACACTAGGTTTTTTTTATCCTCATCCTGCTGAATGACAGACGGGGGGAGACACGTTCCAAGAGCTTGATGCTTCAATTAACCATGGCGAACACCCCATCCCTTCCCCTCCTAATGAGGCAGCAAATTTTACCTTTTTTGCCTCCTAATTCACCTCCCTGGTTGACTGCTCACTTGGCCTCCCCAATATTAATCTGAAAGATCCAACCCCGAACAGCTGTGCATTCACAGATCTTGTGCATAAATACTTCTTAAAACTATTGGTCGATGAGACAGAAATTTGAGAGAGAGAGAGAGAGATAGAAGTGAAAATAATATATAAAAAGAAGCATACAAATTTCCAGGTGGCACTTGTCAAAAGACCATAAAAAAAGGAAAAAGAAAAAGAATAATTAGCACATTTAACAGCCCGATTAACACATAGTGCACAGTTGTGTGTGTGTGTGTGTGTGTGTGTGTGTGTGCGCGCGCTGTTTGTTTGTTTTTGCCAGGTGGCACTTGTCTTAAGACAATAAAAATAAAAACGCATGTTGAATAATTAGCATATTTCGCAGCTTGATCTCATTATTATTCATCGGTACTCTGAAATAATGTTTACATATACAGTTTCAGACATTTGGATATACAGAATATATGCTAAAATGTGCAATATGGATGTACTGACAGCATATAAAACATATGTATATGTGCGCCAGAACCAACGTTTAAGTATATTTACATACAATTAACAGTCAGATCACATTGTATTTAGTCAATGAACATATTCAGTAACAAGTCAACATATTTTTTTTCTGACAGTTTATTTATTTATCACTTTAGCATTTATGCCACCTTGACTTATAAAATTAGACAAATGCAATAATGCAGAAAATTATGTGAGCCAGATTTGCATCAACCACTTAAGCACCACAGCTCAATGAATGCGCCAACCACAAAACCCCAGCTCAGGCCATTAAGCCTTTGTTGGCGAAAGTTCCACAATTATTATTTTTAAACGTCTCATTTGAATATTTTGTCAGCAGCAGCAACATACACTATGTTGATGCTGTTTTTAATTGGCATCTGCAAACAACCTTAAATGGTAATGCCTAAAAACACTGCAGTGTATATGAAAATCTGAAGGCTTTAAAGTAAATAATGACACATATTCACCTCCTCTATGAGGATTCTGCCAGATCCATTGTCTAATTATGCTAATTCTGCAGAACGACACCGAGCTGACTCGTCTCTCTTTGCCGCATGTGGTGACAGATAATATTTTGATCTAAATTTAGCTGCACCATCTTGCCCTTCAACCACACCCATCAATTCCAGTCGCAGTTGGACTTGGCCGTGCCAATCATCAGCACCTCCTCACTTTGCCAAATGAGAGAAGGCCTGCTTGGCACCTTCCAAAAAAGCAGCAGAGTTAGAAGAGGATGAGTCTTCTTCTCCTGGGTGAGTCTTGGGCGTCTGCCCTGGCCATCTGGGGCTGCGAAGAATGAGGAGGAAGCAGCCCAGGACTGCGTGCGAGAACAGAAATCTGTGCTTTTCCCTGCGAAGAATGGCCCTGCTGTTAGCTTAAGTTTACCTTGGCCAAATTGCACCATGTTTTCCCAAATGACATTTGAAACATATATTTCCCCATTTTTCACTTGTATGGAAACAGTGTGGGGTGGCACGGTTCTTATTTCACAGTCAATTTCAATCGCTGCAGCTGAATACAAAACACAATCATCTGGGCTTTCAGAGAATGCTGACTAACTGACTTTTAAGAAGTTAAAAGCATAAATTATGCCTGGAGAAAGAGTATCAAAGTTCACACTTGGGTGAATCTCACGAAACATGTCAAGAGCATCTCTGGGTAACATTTTACCACAAATCAAAAGAAAAATACGAAATGACATTTTACTTTAAGGAAATAAAACCTATTTTTAGGACCATAGTATTTGTTTGCATTGTGACCTTGCTTTCATGACAATTAAACACATATTAAGAAGAAGAAGAACAGATAATAAAAAATAAAAAAAATAACTACTACTACTATTAATCACATACTATGCAATAAATTATTTAAATACATTCAAAATATATGTGATAGTATCTGTTGTACCAACAGATTTAATTTATGCAAAATTCAAAACACTGCATCAAACTACATTATTCTTCTCTACAAGGAGCTATTCACAAAGGACACATTCTTGCATTCAATAAGCAAAATGAAACAGAACGGTGGCATCTCCGGAGACATTTTTTAAATTGAACTGGTAATGAGGATTTAGGGGAAAATATGTGCTTAATTGTCATGAAAATAATGTCACGATGCAAACAACATCTTAATGGTGTTAAAAATAGGCTTTAGTTTCCTTTATGCACATTCAAATTTCTTTAGATTTTAGGAGGTGGGTGTGACCTGGACTTGTTTTTGTGAGATTTACCCAGTTCTTCCTAGCCTGCTCGGGTAAGTCACAGCAGATGCGATGTCGCCAGTCAATGTGCCAAATGCAGCAGTGGAAAAGCAAAGGCTTGATCACTTCACTGCATCTTTTAAGCCCCATCTAATATGATCAGGGTGCAGGCTGCTCGTATTGTCATGCATGACTTTCTGGCAAGCTCCCACAGAGAAGACGAATACTTAATCCGAAGTGCTCTCTCTCTCTGTTTCCATTTCCCTCTATCGCTCTCCAGTCCTCCTAACAAGCTTGTACCAACATCTGTCTAGATTAATGTCTCATCAAAGATTTTTCCACCCTTTCCCCACTTTTCAAATGCCTCACTCTTGTTCTTTCAACAATAGCATACAAACAGTTGGAGATAATGAAGTCTCCTTGGGCTATGACAAAAAAAAGAGAGAGAGTGCGACTAGGAAGTGATCAAATATGGCCTAAAGCCAAATGCCTTTGTAGATGGTTTTTGAGTTCCCATTGATCTGAGGGTGGGCACATTGAATAAATTAATAATTTATGGTCTCTTTAAAGGCCGACAGTGGAGTCTCAGTGGGAATTTGACTGCCAGAACTTAGCTACACCTCATATTCTAGAGAAATGCTGAGGCTAATTCCTGTTGGGGAATGCACGTTATTTAAAGACAATATATTTATATCAAATATGCAGCATGCAGGACACTCTCAGGGAGTAATGGATGGGGCCTCACTTTGTTTAGTCATATTTCACTGTGCACTGATAGCACCATATTTTCACATAAATCAGTGACAGGTGCCTTCGGGAACTACATAGGACCATTCCAGCATCCGCCAAATGCAGCTTGATGCACTTTGCAGTCCCAGGTGGGAGATTGGGATATTTTCAGCTCTGTTCTTACAGATACAGTAAGGAAGTGTTCTGCACAGCGTCTGCAGTACTGGAGCACAGCCAGTAAGTATGTGCAACTGATGGTATGAGTCAGGATGACTCAGAATTTGGCTGCAGTTGGCGAGATAAATATTCAAGGGCAAGTTAGACTTTGCACTTGAAATATTCAAACTAATTGTTTTACACAGTAACAAAAATCCTTTTAAAAGTGCATGAGGTTAAATGGTGTTAAAATGGAAAACAATTCTGTTGGAAAGGTAGTAAAAAGGTGGTAAGTAAAAAGCATTGGGAAAAAGAAGAAAACACTGACAACACAAAATATAACAATTACGGAAAACAGCTAATATGTAAAAAGTAAAAAAAAAACAACAAAAAACAAAAATAATTATCAAATTTCTAGTTATCCTATCAAATCTAAATGAGTAAGCTGCTGAGCTAGTTTCACTGCCAAAGAGAGAATGTAAGTTAATTTGTGCAAGCATGACTGTGGCTTATTTTTGTTTAAGTCGGAAGCTGTTCATATAATTACTCCCTGTAGATATGGGCTAGCAAAACGTGTGTGCAAAAACTGTTCACAGAGAAGTTACTTTCAAACCAAACAACTTTCTGCTGGTCAGTGTGGCAAATTCACCTGACCAACTGCGAAACTGAAATCTGTGTGGGGCACTTTTCCATGTTCATGTGAATGTCACAATTGCACAGATTCCCATTTGAATGACTGGACTTTGCCTGCAGGATGTTTGCCAAGCAACAGTCATTGTGACTGCACCTTAAGTCTTTCTAAATAGTTTATCTCAATACAGTATGTACCATCTGTCAGGAGATCATTTGACTAAAAGTGTCAAAAAAAGAAAAAGAAAAAGAAAAAGAGAGACATAGATAAATCTGGCTCCAAGCAATGTTCTCATTTGATTTTCCTTAACCTTATACATTCAGCAGCTTTGATTGAACACCACATGCATTAAAGTCCAGCAGTTTTAAGTATCCAACCACCTGGTCTAAGATGTTCACCTGTTGTCATCTGCAGAGAGGGTATGGCTGAATGTTTCTTAGGTGTTTATATACACTCTCATGAAAAGAAATGTGCAAGAAAAACAAATTTTTTATGGGTATATCACAATATATCCACATACAGGTGCATATTAGTAGCATTTAGATATTTACATGCACTCTTTAGGATTAGATAAGGTAGAAAGGTGTAACTTTGAATGTATTTGCACTGTTTTTGTCCTGACAGTGTAAGATGACAACAAACATAGAAGTGTGTTCATTCACTCATTTAAAAAATAATGATATGATGGACGTTTCTTGATTCTCTAATGTCTATTGCTGTTTGTCAGGAGCATAGCAGCGATCTAATATTTCATTGTCATTACTCAGTTATTAATTAGGCTATACTGGGTGTTAGTTTTTTTTCTAGATTATACTCCATTGGATGGTGCGTTTGATAAATTTACTACACAATATTTATCTTGCGAAGTGAAACGCACGGACTGCAAATACTTTATTTAGTAACCAAATAATACACACATTCATTCTATGAGGGTTGCGCGTCACTAAATAAGATAATTTAATAAATACCTGTTTACAATAAGCACTTATTTGCACATACACAGGACAAAGTTTGAGGGCGCACATGTAATATCTGAGGGAGCGCAAAGCCATGATCACCATATATATATATATATATATATATATATATATATATATGGGAGAGCAAGCCCACTGCAAGCCAAGAGATTCATGCTGGCACCCTCTCAAATTACAATAATGCACTCTTGACATTTTCCATTAAAATAATGCCAAAAACTGCTTCAAATGAACTATGAAAACGAGAATAAAGTCGTACAAGCAGCAATCCATTTCTCATTGGTTAAAATGAACGGGGACTCTCGTGTTTTTCCGTGGGTGCTCGAGCCCCCACAGGATCGGTGCCTATAGTCAGGAGGTCTACAGTATAATTCTTGGAAATAACCCATCCATTAGCATACCCATTTATCTAAGCGGCTCTGCCTTTGTAGATAGTTGCTATCTTTGCTCAGGGTTTCTGAACCAATCACCTGAGCTGTGATGTGAAAGGCAGTAAACAGCCAAAAAAATAAATCTATTTCAAACTCTAAAGAGCCCTCCAAAAAAAATCTGTCACAGGTGAAATGTAAAATACAATTCTTGCAATGTATTTGTTGCAAAAAATTATTATCAGAATACACAGCTATGGCTGACTGGAAAATTAGTTTGGAGGACAAGAAGCTGATATATTATTAAAATTTAGCAGATTGCAAATACACACACACACACACTTATGGCCATACACACAAGCGTTCTCTTTCTGTAAGAGTTCGATAAGAGCTTCTTTCTTCCTCTGCTCCCTTCTGGATGCCTATACCAGTGGCGGACCGCAGCTTTGTGAGCTGGACAGAACAGCGGCATCCCCAGCAAGTCTCTCCCTGCCATATTCCCCCACATCCTCTTCCGTCCGACCCCCACCGCCTAGTATTCTATCCTCAGCTAGACCCAGGGGCCCGGGGATCCTGAGTAATGCAGCCTCATTGATTTATAATTCCATGCTGTGCTGGCATCCAAGGGTAGAAATTACACATGTTGACAATGGGAGCACTGCTTGTTCGAGCTGAGGTAAAGGTCATCATTTAGATGCTGTGGCTTTGTTCCCAAGCCTCTCGAATGGCGTATTAACATCGAGAGTGCATGCAATCCAGCAAGTTAAAAAACAGCAAGGATGCTCCATCATGAAAAAGTCAGTACACTTTGATAATGCAAGACACTGTTGCATCCCACTGATGTCTGCGGTTTGTATGTTCCGTATGGACTAGGGATGTAACGATTAACTGTGAGCCGGTTGAAAATCGATTTAAATATGTTAAATTGAAGCGCTTATGAGTTGACCAACGCGGTGGTTGCGCCAGTGCGACCGCACACAAAACTTAGTCGCACAGGCAGAAAAAATGGTCGCAGTCTGGAGCACTGCATATTAAAGTTCATAAGTGCAGCCCTGCTTTGTTTGCAGAACTGCTCATGCTGCATGTATGCAGCATCTTTGTTTCGATCATGATTAAAATGCAGTAGTTGCCTCTAATTTTAAATGGAAAGAACACAGACAAATCCTTAGTTTGTTAATATGAAGAGATTTATTTTATTTGTGTTACTTATTTATTTGATTTGGGGCTTGTTTTAAAATTTCAATTTAGTTTTGTTATGAATCGTGAAATCAAAATCGCGAATCGAATCGAATCGTGAAATCAAAACCGTGAATCGAATCGTGAAATCAAAATCGTGAATCGAATCGAATCGTGAGTTGAGTGAATCGTTACATCCCTAGTATGGACTAATGTGGGTTTGCCAGCTGCCAATTTTGCTCCATTCATCCGAAACATTTTTGATCTGATGCACCTCTTGGTATGAGTAACAAACTCAAATCCAAGGTTGGCAAACATTAACATAAGTGTTTCTGAAGGAAGTGCTTGAGCTGGAATGGAGTGACATCTTCACGACCTCCCTCAGGAAAGCTTTCTCTCAACAACAAGCCATTTTTTCAAGTTTAACACACCCTCTCTTGTCCCTAGTTAAACAACTCTCAGTAGAGCGTGCCGTCTGAAGTGCCTACGTGAACTCTGCGCTGTGCATAACTGAATAGATAAGGGACAGACTTGTTGATTGAAAGGATTCAATTGAATTTAAGTTTTAAAAGCTAGACACTATTCTTACGAGGTAGCAAACACACAATATATACACTAAATACTCACAATATGAATATATACACTCTGCTTCTTTACTGTATTAGCACCAGTAAACCGTATTTGTAACCACACCTTAATCCTCTCTGCTGAGTAAGATTTAATAACCCCAGACTAGTCAATTAGTCTATGCCATGTCTCAGCTTAAATTTTTAACTGTATGGATGAGCCTTGTGCCCTAATAGAACACATGCAGCAGTTTTCTAGCCTCTGAAGAACAAGCCAGTCAATAACCTAAATAAAACACTCACCGACAGCAGTGAAGGCGCAGGTGAAGAGAGAGAGAACGGTCATCAAGCTACTCCAGAACAGCTGATACAAACAAAACCACTGACCAAGCCCACACCGGATCTGCACACACAGCGACACAAAAAGCTCGGTTGATTTCTGCAGAACTGAAATGCCCACGTTGTATGTATCTTTGCCCCTTGCATGCTTATGAAATTTAATTACATTTTTAGTTACTAATAAGAATTGTAATACTCCCTGCTAATTCAACACCGTTCAACATGTTCAGATACAGAACAAACACGGAAAATGTGACTAGAACTATATATATATATATATATATATCCATAATAATTTTAAAAATAAGGTATTAAAATATAATTTCAGTCAACAAGCTATTTGTTTTACAATTATTTGGTAGAATTTCTATTTTATAAAATGGTATTCGGCTTGGCAATTTCACAAGCCTATGGTACTATGCTTTCAGCCCAACAGGACAATGACCATGTCAAGGTCCCAATTGCCATCATTTGTTTCAAATGATTAGTGTCAATAATTACTTCCCTATTAATGAAATGCATCTGGTATCGCAAACAACATCATTATGGATTGGTTAATTGGATGAGTTTAGGCATATTAGCCAATATTACATATAAGCATGGAGGGGTGCTGCTTTATGGTCCATTTTCAGCTAATTGCATTTTGGGCCCTTGTTACAAGCATCATGAATGTGCATCTGCCATGAGAATCTCTCTCTCTCTGAATCAATGTATGATAGAAATGTAATTATCAAGTCAGTGAAGGTGTAGACAGCCGTGTCTGTTTGCATCCTCGCCTACCATCCAACATAGCATTAACAAAACATGTTCTGATTATCTGCTTGGAGAAAACAAGTTTAGATATTTAGAGCATGAAATGATCTATGTTAAATCACACAGTGTATGTTTAAAGGAACAGTCCAGGTTCAATACATCTTTTAATATCTTTATTATAGCTTTTTTTAGAATATCTTTTCTGGACAAAGAAAAAACAAATGTGGTTTATAGTGAAGTACTCCCAATGGAAGTGAATGGGATCAATCTGTAAACATTAAAATAGTCACTATTTCAATAGTATAGCCACAAAATTGTATAAACCTATCCAAATTTACAACTTTGCTGCAAAGACAACAAAGTCTTAAACCCTAAAGTAATCATAAAAAATATGGAGAACAACTTAAGTCAATGTTTTAATAGAAGAGTCAAATTAGCACTTTTAAATAAGCTTTAACATTTACAGTATGGTTTTAAATTCTCAAAAAATTGTACCCACTGACAAATTTCAAACTTGATTTTTTTTTAAGGTGTGTGTGTGTGGGTCAGTCAATCAACATTACTCCACAATTGCAGTTAACTGAGCTTAATTGAACCTGTAATATTCCTTTAACAAGAGATGTAGAGCTCCAAGATGGCGGAGGAAGAACTGCACTATGCCTGCATTTCTTCTTGTTCTCTTCCTAATAACAATAGTGTCACCTAACACAGTACAGAAACTCTGAAACATTGCTTCAGAATGATACCGAAGGCAAAGGACCTTAGGTGAAGGTCAGATGAGAATCCTCTCTTCATAGGAGAACCTGAGGCAGACTGACCTCCTTCTTAGATTATCTCCCCTTCTCTCCTCACTTACAGCTAAAATACAGTCTTATTCTTCCGTTCTTCTCCATCACATCACCCATATGACCTTGGCTAATACTTGATGTCAACCCAGACTCAAAAACTCAGCACCACTTTAGCTTGAGGTGGCCCGTGTCCACCAGCTCCATGGAAGGTTGACTGCAAAGACGACATGGGTGTCAGGGTCACTGTCAGCCACTATCGGTCCTAATCCATCCCTCCAGAGCCAGTGGCGTCCATTCGTTCCCCTGAGCACCTGCTGACATTGCCCTATACCCTTCAGTACACTCTTCTCAGGCTGTGTAACAACCATCAAGCCCTGTCATACCACACCATCCGTTCCCCCAAGCGGCCCGCACATCACAGGGCTGGGGCTGAAACAGGATGGAAGACATCCTCTTAAGTTAGCATTGCTACGGGCTACATGTTTCAGTTTGGAACAGACCCTGGAAGACTTGGCAGACTCTGTCTGTGTCATTTAATTGAGACTCTTTGACTTCTTAAGGTCTTCATTATACAGCATGAGGCAATACAGGTCTAACACTGAGAAATGTGGAAAAGAAAGAGAAGTGAAGTGCACAATTTATCCATGAGAGGTTTCTCATTAAGAAACAAATACATCACAGTGCATCTGTGTGATTTAAAATGACAGTTCTTATTGGTTTGCTTCAGGCCAAATTTTAGCTTAGACATCAAGAAGAGACCCAACACCATAGCAGAATTGTTTAATGTAGAGAAGTAACACCCTTAAAACAAAATATTACAATGTATTAAATGGGTCATGAAATGGAAAATCAAAACATATGCAACGTTTCAAAGGTTACTCCCCAAAGCTCACTCCCCAGTTTAAAATATGAGTTTTTGTTTTCCACCCTTCTGAAACACCAGGATGTGAAATCGAACCATTCTAAATGGATGTAGACAAACTGCACCTCCAAAAACTATGCATACCCATTCAAAAGAGAAAATAATCAATCAATCAATCAATCAATCAAAATGTATTTATAAAACACAATACAAACAACAGTAGTTAACAACTGTGCTGTACAAACCTTGCTAAAAAGACATAGAAATAAATATAAACAGTTTTGACCGCAATGCACTAAAGAGGAGAAAATCAAAAACAAACACTGATAAGGTGACAGATCCTTATAAAAATGCATTCGTGAATACGGTTCAAGCAAGTTAGGTAGTGCCCCCTGAAATGAAGCGTTTGTGACAGAATTAATATTTCTAGAAATAGAACATTTTTAATGCATAAACAAATTTCATAACCATTTAATACATTATATATATACAGTATAT
>NW_015642811.1:2082997-2131888 GCF_001515625.1 Sinocyclocheilus rhinocerous
ATACAGTATATATATATATATATATATATATATATATATAATTGCATCTCTAATTAATACATTAAATTAAGATTTATATTTTTTCTATTTACAATATTTTCTGTCGCCATTTCTGTGGCAATCATATATTAATTATCTATGGCCTGCCACCCACTAGTTCAGAACCTCTAATGTTAAAGGTACTGAAATGAACAGATTTAATTAAGCTCCACCACTGTTTAACCAGTATGTCATGAAAATCCTGATTAAGAAGATCATCTAATGTTATGTTTAAATGCTTTGTTTGCAAAATCTGGCAGAACTTTACTAACGTCCTGTGCATAGTGCCAGCTTGTTTTCCACCAGACTTCAGGGACCCTTGAGGATTAGTGCTACCATCTGTCTGTATATACCATCCAGATGTGTTATATGAATACATTGATAAATATGTTTATGTTGACAGAAAACAGAGGGCTGTAAATGTAACAATCAAAAGAGGAGCATCAGTGCCAGATCCCTGCTAAAATTAGTCTACGTGCAATACATCTCTCCGGTCATTCAGTGGTCTACACTTACCTTAGGGATCAAATCAACAAGCAACTAAAAGATGGCAGATGGGGCCAGTGCCCAATTTAGAGCTTATTTTTCTGTTATTTAGACTGGCGGCAATGAGGAGGCATGACTGTTTTTGTGGTGGCCATGCCAACATAACATTACCCTGATGTGCACTAATGATCTGAAGCCCTGTGACAGAGTCATCCAAGCTCGCTTGTGAGAAGGTAAGAGTCACTCCACTAAAGGTCACAGTCTCCAAAATATGGAAAACAAATGTTGTCAGAACAATGAGCATTGATTTTTTTTCTTCATTTCTTAATGGACTCGCTGTAAATATAGTGACATTCAAAGGCTGAATCATCTCTTTCAGGTAGCAAGAGCTCTTGCACTACTGAAGGATTGTATTTTTAAACTCTTTGGTCTCCCTTTGACGTTAATCACATGTTTTTGTTGCCCCATCCTGTGGCTTTTTTATAAACTGCATGGCAAAGGCAATACATCAGTTTCAAGTACAAAGTAATGAACTTCAGCCCAAAACAACACTTAGAAAATGCAAAAACAAATGCTTCTAGCTACGCTAACTCTACCATGCGCTTTTGCATTCTGAAATATATCAGAATGCAATTCGTAATATTTACATTCACAATTATGCCGATGCTTTTATCCTAAACTTTAAGGTATCATTTCATCCATTCCCTGGGAATCGAACCCATGACCTTGGAGTTGTTAACGCCATGCTCTACTATTTTGTGCTACAGGAATGAGCGTAACAACACAAACATCATTTTCAGTGTTGCCACAAAGGCCACTTTAGTGGTGTCTCTTTCTGACTCTAGCTATTATAATTGGAGTATCTTTTGGTTCAATTGGTAGAGGTCAAGGTCACAAGTTTGATTTCTAGGGAATAAATAAAACTGACATGCATTATACTGCAAGTTGCTCTAAATAAAAACATCTGCCAAACTGTATTGTAAAAATAAAGTCATATTTATGAACCTTTGCCTGGATAATAGAAACTTTGATCTAACGTTTTTACCCCGAAAATAACACAAGATCGCACAGTACACATGCATAACAAGAATGCATACTCTCAATGTGTTGTCCACCCTGCCAAAATTAGATTAAGCCAGACTAAGATCGTATGTTTTGATGGTTTTACAGGGTTTTGGGAATTTGACAGCCAGTCTTACTGGCTAAACCAGCTAATACCAGCTTGGCATGGCTAGAACTCCAGTTAAACCAGCTTAAACTGGATAAGACCAGCAAACCACCTTAGGCTGGATTTGCAGTAGCTGTTTTTTTTACCTGCATTTAGCTGCATAAATCAAGTTGTTCTGGTCTTGCAGGAGTGCAACTGAGACATTGTGTTTTTAATGGTAGTCGGCGTCAAAGCTTGTTTATGAGTGCACTGAAAAGAAATACCTTTTCATTAGTCCGTGTAATTCCAGAGCGAAGTGGCACATCTTTGACTTGAAATGATATTTGAAAGAAAATCAATCAAGTACATGATCAAAGCATCTTTGTGTGTTCAAAGTGCATCGCAGTCACCTTGCCTCCCACTTTCAGGTTCACAGGACATCTGTTATCCCTTGACCCCATCATTTCCACCATCAAACAACACATTTATACAAAGTTATCGAGATGGCCATGAGAGCACCTTCAGGCATGGCTGAGCTTCAGCTTCACGCAGTGGCAAACCTCCTCAGATGTCACGTGTGTTGATGCATCTGGCTAGACTGGGAACAAGTGATCCTGGCAATGCAGAGAAAGGCTTTTTCTCTGACTACATCTGCCAGTGCATTCTCATTTCCATCCAAGACCCTCGAAGGCCTGTTTCATAACAGCAGGCAGGCAGACTACGTTACTGCTGTCGCATAGCAATTACACCATTTATATATTCATTGCACTGTATGTTTTGAAAAATCACATTTAAGGATTGTTTGAATGACAACTTGGAAAAATCGATATATATAAATATATATATATATATATATATATATATTTGCATCTCTAATTAATACATTAAATTAAGATTTATATTTTTTCTATTTACAATATTTTCTGTCGCCATTTCTGTGGCAATCATATATTAATTATCTATGGCCTGCCACCCACTAGTTCAGAACCTCTAATGTTAAAGGTACTGAAATGAACAGATTTAATTAAGCTCCACCACTGTTTAACCAGTATGTCATGAAAATCCTGATTAAGAAGATCATCTAATGTTATGTTTAAATGCTTTGTTTGCAAAATCTGGCAGAACTTTACTAACGTCCTGTGCATAGTGCCAGCTTGTTTTCCACCAGACTTCAGGGACCCTTGAGGATTAGTGCTACCATCTGTCTGTATATACCATCCAGATGTGTTATATGAATACATTGATAAATATGTTTATGTTGACAGAAAACAGAGGGCTGTAAATGTAACAATCAAAAGAGGAGCATCAGTGCCAGATCCCTGCTAAAATTAGTCTACGTGCAATACATCTCTCCGGTCATTCAGTGGTCTACACTTACCTTAGGGATCAAATCAACAAGCAACTAAAAGATGGCAGATGGGGCCAGTGCCCAATTTAGAGCTTATTTTTCTGTTATTTAGACTGGCGGCAATGAGGAGGCATGACTGTTTTTGTGGTGGCCATGCCAACATAACATTACCCTGATGTGCACTAATGATCTGAAGCCCTGTGACAGAGTCATCCAAGCTCGCTTGTGAGAAGGTAAGAGTCACTCCACTAAAGGTCACAGTCTCCAAAATATGGAAAACAAATGTTGTCAGAACAATGAGCATTGATTTTTTTTCTTCATTTCTTAATGGACTCGCTGTAAATATAGTGACATTCAAAGGCTGAATCATCTCTTTCAGGTAGCAAGAGCTCTTGTACTACTGAAGGATTGTATTTTTAAACTCTTTGGTCTCCCTTTGACGTTAATCACATGTTTTTGTTGCCCCATCCTGTGGCTTTTTTATAAACTGCATGGCAAAGGCAATACATCAGTTTCAAGTACAAAGTAATGAACTTCAGCCCAAAACAACACTTAGAAAATGCAAAAACAAATGCTTCTAGCTACGCTAACTCTACCATGCGCTTTTGCATTCTGAAATATATCAGAATGCAATTCGTAATATTTACATTCACAATTATGCTGCTGCTTTTATCCTAAATTGTTAAGGTATCATTTCATCCATTGGGAATTGAACCTATGACCTTGGAGTTGTTAATGCCATGCTCTACTGTTTTGTGCTACAGGAATGAACGTAACAACACAAACATCCATTTTCATTGTTGCCACAAGGGCCGCTTTAGTAGTGTGCAAAAACAAAATGATTCTAGCTACGCAAACTCTACCATACACTTTTGCATTCTGAAATATATCAGAATGCAATTCGTAATATTTACATTCACAATTATGCCGATGCTTTTATCCTAAACTTTAAGGTATCATTTCATCCATTCCCTGGGAATCGAACCCATGACCTTGGAGTTGTTAACGCCATGCTCTACTATTTTGTGCTACAGGAATGAGCGTAACAACACAAACATCATTTTCAGTGTTGCCACAAAGGCCACTTTAGTGGTGTCTCTTTCTGACTCTAGCTATTATAATTGGAGTATCTTTTGGTTCAATTGGTAGAGGTCAAGGTCACAAGTTTGATTTCTAGGGAATAAATAAAACTGACATGCATTATACTGCAAGTTGCTCTAAATAAAAACATCTGCCAAACTGTATTGTAAAAATAAAGTCATATTTATGAACCTTTGCCTGGATAATAGAAACTTTGATCTAACGTTTTTACCCCGAAAATAACACAAGATCGCACAGTACACATGCATAACAAGAATGCATACTCTCAATGTGTTGTCCACCCTGCCAAAATTAGATTAAGCCAGACTAAGATCGTATGTTTTGATGGTTTTACAGGGTTTTGGGAATTTGACAGCCAGTCTTACTGGCTAAACCAGCTAATACCAGCTTGGCATGGCTAGAACTCCAGTTAAACCAGCTTAAACTGGATAAGACCAGCAAACCACCTTAGGCTGGATTTGCAGTAGCTGTTTTTTTTACCTGCATTTAGCTGCATAAATCAAGTTGTTCTGGTCTTGCAGGAGTGCAACTGAGACATTGTGTTTTTAATGGTAGTCGGCGTCAAAGCTTGTTTATGAGTGCACTGAAAAGAAATACCTTTTCATTAGTCCGTGTAATTCCAGAGCGAAGTGGCACATCTTTGACTTGAAATGATATTTGAAAGAAAATCAATCAAGTACATGATCAAAGCATTTTTGTGTGTTCAAAGTGCATCGCAGTCACCTTGCCTCCCACTTTCAGGTTCACAGGACATCTGTTATCCCTTGACCCCATCATTTCCACCATCAAACAACACATTTATACAAAGTTATCGAGATGGCCATGAGAGCACCTTCAGGCATGGCTGAGCTTCAGCTTCACGCAGTGGCAAACCTCCTCAGATGTCACGTGTGTTGATGCATCTGGCTAGACTGGGAACAAGTGATCCTGGCAATGCAGAGAAAGGCTTTTTCTCTGACTACATCTGCCAGTGCATTCTCATTTCCATCCAAGACCCTCGAAGGCCTGTTTCATAACAGCAGGCAGGCAGACTACGTTACTGCTGTCGCATAGCAATTACACCATTTATATATTCATTGCACTGTATGTTTTGAAAAATCACATTTAAGGATTGTTTGAATGACAACTTGGAAAAATCGATATATATAGCCTAGTTAGCGCTCAATAAAACATCAAAGACAGAACACACAGACATCGTCATCACTCTCGCTTTCTTTCTCCACCCGTCTGCTTTTCTTTTTCTCTCTCAATCCGATTGAATTCAACCATGTATTACTGACAAGACAGATCATTCATCACATTTCCAAAGCATTCGGACAGAGAAAATCTCTGTCTTTCTCTCCTCCAACATTCACACGGACACATAATGAGAATTGTTCTGTCACATTCAGATCATTCCTCGGAAAACTCCTCACATTAACAGACCGCCTAATCGGTTTCTATCTGCAGGCTAAGTCACGGGCGTACCGGTAACACGGGGGGAGAGAATCATCACTATGGACAGGATAACAGAGGGGCCAGTTTCAACAGTCAGGGTTATTTATCATTCAATTATTTTAAATATTTCAGGGCAGACAGGATGTGCATGCAATCATGAATATTTCAGTCCCTCCTACAAAGGAGGGGGTCACTTGTCCACTACCGTCAGGGGAGCGCTCACACGCTCCTCAATGGAGCTGTGGGACATTCACGTCCAAACCCGAACGGCTGTCCTTCAGTCTGGAAATAAATACATAATAATAAAAAAATTAATATTCTGTCCCCTCTCCATCTGGCCTCAGTTGCGTGAAGCAGCAGAACAGATATGAGGCTGTCAAACCCCCTCCATCACGCCTTCAATCTCTGTTTGCATTTTCACACCCCTCCTTTCTTAAACGTGGTCACAAGACGGCCACTAAATTGCTTCATGCGAAGGTGCCGTGGCTGAGCTTATGGGAGAAGTGACAGGAAAAGTAATTACGTCGCGCAAGGAAAAGAAAAAACGGACAACTATCGGTCAGCCGCCAACTCTGAAAGTTGCGAGAGCATCTTAAGGTGTAGATTTAAATATTTCCCCTCAAAATGACATATAGCTGGTTTTAACCCCCTCCTCCCAACCCCTCACCTCTATTTCCGACAAATGGGAGATCCTGTCAAAATGAGGAGCGTCTCACACTGTAATTATCCCCTTTGTCCCCCAACATCCCAGTAATATCCACCAAGGTGCGAAGGAATAAATCACGGTTTTAGTGCCAGACCTAAGCACTGATTAAAAGGCAATCCATTCCAGGAGCCTTCAACTTTAATTAAACAGAACAATTTATGTAAATAGTTCACAAAAACAACTCTGACTTACACCCCCCATTTTCCTTTTCAGCAGTCGTTGCAGTAGACTGATCAGCTCTGTCAAACCTAAATTGCACTTGGTCGCACATGCAAGACATCGGACTTGACTAACATCTTACCTTAAAATGCTATTTGTGATCCTATACTCCACAGGCTGGCTGAAGCAAAGCAATGCACGACCCAAATCTCTTCAGTTTAGCCCCGCAAAACAACAAACACAAGAGCCTGAGATGCAAATCTATTTTCAACTCTTTTTGTCCTTGCTTCAGATTTCCCTTGATTACTCCCTGCTTTTATAATCCTGTTCTTTTCTTCTCCGTTATTCTTTTTTCTCCCCTTGAACGTCTTCTGTTTTCAGTACCGGGGCTGAGGGATGCTGCCTGTCTCTGTGAGACTGAGAAAGGAAAAAGAGAGAAAGAGAGAAAGAGAGAGAGAAACGGAGGCAGCTCTCCTCCTCGTGCGCAAGGTCCTTCCGTCAGTGACTGAAGGCAGCAGCTGCGCTCCAGACCTCGAAGAATCCCTTAGCTCATCCTCCACAAGAGCTCACATCCTAGATAACTTTCAGACTTGCACGCACAATCCGCACTCCACATCGAGGCTGGAAAGGAGCACAAACCTATAGTGTTTAATCCGTGAGTCAGTTTTTTTTTTTTCTGGATTGTGAATTTAATTGTCTCTTCTCCCACCCGGCACAATGTCTAGATGCTCTGCGTATTGAACATTGCACTGGCTCTCTTTCTCTCTCTCTCTCTCTCACACGCTTGCACATATGCACACACACGCTTGCCTCCCTCTCACAGTTCTTTCCACCCCCTCCATCCATCCATCCATCTCTCCCTCCCTCTTTCTTACTCTGTCGCTGCATGCGAGTCTGACAATTACTGCATTTGTGTTCGGAGTTATGTCAAAGATAAAGGATTGCTTCCTACTTTCCTTAAGCAGGAATAACACGCGGCTCCATATGCGAAGGAGAACGTGCAAATAACGTAAAAAAAATGAATGAATGAATGATAATGAAGGGAAAGCATGCTCTTCACAGCTGTTCCTGTCTCCTGAGCAAGCACACCATCCACCCCTCCAAGGAGAAAACTGTACCGGTACCGGCGGAAGGGTCACCATTCAGCGTTGGCCAACTGTCAAGAGTGATTGAGGAGGTAGATGAAAATAGAAGCAGATGAAGCAAGCAGATCAGAGCGCTACCAGGAAGCAAGGACAATACGCATCGAACAGCAACCGTGGAATCATATAATTAGCGGCATAAACAAAATTGCCAATTCCCTTATCACCTCGACACATATATGCAGGGAGAAAAGCCTCCGGGGGGTTAGTGAATGAGAGGCAGTGGCAGAACTAATAAAAAACAAAAAGAGGATTGGCCTGAACAATGGTATGAAGCAGCAGAGTCTTGCTGTATCTGGGTTTAACCGGGACACAAACAAACACACAAATAAACAGAGATGACATATTTGGCCTACTAAGTTGTTTGGAACTACTTTTAATGAACAATTCTGCAGACGCTGACATTTTGAGGTGTGGGTAGCTTATATTTATGATTAGCTGCATGGTTTTACTAGTGTTTGCATTAAAGATGTAATTTTTCTATGTTAAATAGAGTCAGCTTAATATGTAGGTTGATTTCCCTGGAGAATGTATACACTGACTGACTCTCACTATCAAAACACTGTTGTTCATTTCAACATTCCAAACAGCCTAATAAAGCAAAATATATGGTTTTGGGGGGTGGGACCATCTATTTCATCAACCAATGGTAGGGGGAAGTGATCGGGAAACCTGTCTCAAAACAGTCATTGTTTTGACAGAAATATACTTCAGATTTAAGCATATATGTATAACAAAAAGTTTATTAATTTGTTATCATTAGATATAATTAGCATTTTAAAAACTGGGTTATTCAGCACTATTCAGCAAAGACATTTAGAATGTAACAAAATATATCCATTTAAAATAAATGCTCTTCTTTTGAGCTTTACATTCAAAGAATTTTGACTAAGAAATAAATGTTTTGTGAGCACCAAATCAACATTTCTGAAGGATCATATGACACTGAATATTGGAATATGGCTGCTGAACCTTTGTTGAACCTACAGCTTTGCCATCATAAGAATAAATTACATTTAAATATATTTATACTGTAATAAAATCAATCAAATGTATTTACATTGTAATAATTCTCCATATAGTAATATTTTTTTCATTACAATTATTTAATGTATAAAAAAATAAAATTATTATATAACAATGAACAATAGCATTATATTATGAAGTAATTTTATCACTAATCCTTTAATCTGTCACCCAACGATGCAGCGACTCTGTCTAGAAACAAGCACTAGCACTTTTAAGAAACCTTTTTACTATAAATTTAGGTTCCCCTTCGGGAACTCGAGCTGCGTCGGAAAACGCTAGGGGAATGCCTTCAGCGATACCAAGCTCTGAATCATATGTGTAATCAGTCGAATCGATGGGCGAGACGTCAGAGGCGGGGGACGGGCTGACCAGGGAGCTTTAAAAGCACGTGAGGTGCAGCCGGCGCTAGCTTGATTACACATATGATTCAGAGCTTGGTATCGCTGAAGGCGTTCCCCTAGCATTTTCCGATGCAGCGTCTCGTTCCCTCGGGGAACCATGGTTACATACGTAACCTGGGACGTTATCATGCAACTTTAATCAACCGGCACCTTTCAAAACTAGAAAACTGGAGAAGTTTGCATAAGAGAAAACCACATGAACAGTACTAAGGTGTAGAAACTCATTCATATATTCCGATATATTAAATATTGAAAGTGAGTAAATTTTACCAATGACACTTTGCTCATTTTCTGGCATAAAAGGACATACTAAATTGTGACTCCATCTGTTGTGCTTTTGCAGAAACTCACATATTTGCAGATGAAAAAACAAACAAACAAACAATATGAATGTTCATATAATATGATGGAATATGTTTAAATGCTTATTTAGAAGTGATGTTTGTGTACTTCTGTCTACTTTTATGAACATAATTAAAGTAAATTAGAGATAGGAAGAGCAAGAGAAAACACACTAGCATGTGACTGTATTTCTAAAGAAGAACAAGGGTCAAAAAATAAATAAATAAATAAAGATTTCAACATAGTGTGTTGATTTGTATCGAAACTCTTCATGTCCTATGAACAATGCACATAATCACCAAAAGCCTCCAAGTTCACTCAGTCTGGCACCAGACATTAATAACTCAACAGAAATCCATACATCCCCACAATGACACAGAACAAATATCTATCAACTGCCATTGCCAGATGAATAATTATGGTTTAGGTGTTTTAGTCATCTTTTGTGTCGGTTAGTCATGATGTTATACATCAAGGCCATAACAACAAATACAACTGACTGTAACCATTCTAATTTATTCTAAATAAATCAAAGCAATGCTGACATTATACAGTCTAACAGACAGTGTTTAAGAATGAAGCACAATATGTTCTTAGACTCAATCATTAAAAGAGAGTCTGTCACTGTGGACGTACTCTGTTCAGCATGAAGTCAAAATGAGAATAACATTTAATTAATGTGGTGTAACATGGTTACATTACAGTTACAGCATGAACTGATAATGAACTGCTAAACAATTCAGCACTGACGGTCTTCACAATAAAATCAACAGGACTTCAGTTCATCTCTAACAGAAGAATCGTAAAGGCCTGATTTTCCCCCTCCTGTGTTGTTGATAATGGAGGAGAAGACAAATTTGGCCTGATCCACATCTTAAGAGTTGTTTTAGCCTTCCAATCAAATGTTTTAGAGGGAGAAAAACATTCCAACAAGGGCAAACAAATAGTGTTTAATATTTCTAATGAATGCTGAATAGAAGAGAAAACCTCAACTGTGCCAAGCCATCAAGCATCCATCCACAAATGACTTTGATTGAGAGGATCTGGTGGCCAGCAGCAAGATGCAGAACGGCTAATAAATTGCTTTAGATAAAAAAAATAAAAAATAAAAAGTGATAACAAAGCAGTCTGCCAAAAAGCGGTGACTCCTCCTTTTGAAAAGTTATTAACTGAACACTAAAGGAATACATAGCTCACACACAAATGGTTGTTTCACCATTTACTCCTAACCCTTTTCTTTTTTTTATTTAGCTCTTTTTTGTTTTTTTTAGCACAAAGCTCCAAAAAGCATATATACACTACCATTCAAAGGATGATTTTTTAATGTTTGACAAAAAGGCTCATGCTCAATAATGCTCTAGGTTGCATTTATTTGACTTAATATGTAAAATGCAAAATATATGTAAAATTATTCCTGTGTGATGAAGCAGAATTTCTAAAGTTTATTCCTCTAATAACACACATCTGGCTGAAATATGCTCGCACTTTCTGTAACTTAAATCTTCATATATATATAAGCCACATTTTTTAATCAAAATAAACTTGCTCTCACATAGCTGTGCTTAAGATTAGCATTCAGTCCTTTCATCCAGTCACATGGCACTATAGGTGCTGGGTCCCTACCTTGTTCCACGCATAGTTGTAATTGAAGGAAGTGAGGTGAGAGAGTAGAAAGTGTAACTCATACTGTGTGTTCTGCGTATGCAGTGCAACCTGCAGATAAGCAAAGCTAAGCCTTCTGGCAGATACCATGGCATGACCAGTACAGAATCCCATTTTCCAGGTGCACCTATTCACCGAGGATCTAGTCACGCTGTTCAGTGTAGTATGCAGAGTTACCTGTGGTTCCCTAACCTATCGAGCGTCACGTTATGATGCCTGAGCGGACAGGTGTGTCACTGAACATAAGGTCAAATAAATGAGTGTAAAAAGTCAAGCTGCTTGCTTAGTCTGCTGAAAAATGACAGGATTTGTCAGAGTCATGGTGCAGTGGGTAGTGCGCATGTTGTTGTGATCCTTCTCCAGTCACTTTACCGTCTCTCAACTGTCCCAGACCGGAATTTTCCCTCCAAGTCTCTTCAGAATTTGTTTAGGTTGTATTTGCACCTGGTATTAGCATTCATCTCAAGTGATACAATCACAAGCGGTCAGCTGAGAAATACTGCTGTTTAGACTTAGTAGTACCATGCATCTAGAATGTGTACTCTGTGACCAAATGGGATCAGATTGCAATGGGAGGGTTTCATAAATTGTGACTGCATGTCTCACTATAGTGTATAACTGCATATTGATAAACAAATAAATAAATAAATAAACAACAACTATTAATATTATTATTATTATTATTATTATTATGTAAAGGGATAGCTCCCCCAAAATTGAAAACTTCGTCACTAATTATTTAGAGGCATGCATCATGGTACTCTCGTAAACATGTGTCAAAGACTGACATGGAAGAAAAAAAATTGTTGAATAAAGTTGTTATTTTTGTTTATTTGTGCACAAAAAAGTATTCTCGTAGCTTTGTGAAATTACGGTTGAACCACTGATGTCACATGGACTATTTTAACGATGTCCTTACTACATTTCTGTGCTTGGGAACATTTCAGTTTCATTGTTGTCTCTGCACGGTCAGAAAGCTGTTAATTGAAAAAAAAAAAAAAATCTTAATTTGTGTTCCAAAGATGAATGATGGTCTTATGGGTGAGTAATTAATGACAGTAATAATAATAATACTTGACGATGGCTGTTGAATTTTTAGAAAAATAATGCACAACTGAGGTAATAATGTGGCCACAAAGCTGCAATACTATTTTATTGATAAAGTCGTAAGTTTCTGTGCAGGAGAAAGCAAGCATACATTCTGTTGATGATAATTTATTTTTGTTTCTTTTTTTTCCATTTTTATCCTATTGTTTGTTATCTATACATTGGTTTTGGTCAGTGTTTCTGTGGGTTTTGGTTGTTGTGCTGTTGTAGGCTGTAAGGAATTTTGAAATAACTGAAATAATTTGGCAAAGTGATATTGAACTGTGATGTGGTCAAGACCTGCCAGGAACTACTTTAGCTGTGCATTCCCTGAAAAAATAATGGATCAGATTCAAGCATTCAACACCTCCCTTAGCACAATATTATTTTTAGCAGCACACATGAGCACTTCTACAAATGCAAATCACATGCATTTTGACTAATAATAAGAATAATGTTAAATTAACGATAATTAATTAACAATTAGTAGTAGTAGTAATAACAGGGGCAGCATGTAAGACTTTAGCTGGCAGTACTTCCTCCAACCACTAAGGGTCACACGCATGCCATGACCAGCAGTATTACTCCCAGCCACAAGGGGGCGCAGGATGTCTGCTGCCTGCAATCTTCCTCCCAGTTGCCAGGGGGCAACCATTGGCAAGAACTCTCAGCTGTGCTTAGCAATTATTGTTGATGATACTCACCTGTGTAGGGCCCTATTTAAGTTTGCCTTTAGCCATTGTGTTTTGTTCAGTCTTGAGCCTACCTACCTGTGTATCCTGTTGCTAACCGTGAGTCTTTTGTAAGCCATTGTGCTTGTTTTTGTTTTCTCCTTTTTGTGACTATTGGAAGCCTTGCTTCTGGTTTTGTTTGTACTTTGTTCCTTGTTTTTTTGAATCTCTACAAGTAAAGATCCTTGGAGTTTGTATCTCTCGTCTCCGTGAGATTTTGTCATTCCTCTGCACTTGGGTCTAAGAAATCCTCAACCTGGAGTTCACTCAGGAAGAGGGCCAGCTCTGTGTCCAGGAGATCAGGATTCTAGCCCAGCTAAGACAACACTCAAGATTATTTGTCTATAGTCTGGCTGTCCTTGCATCTGTATCATTACAGCAAGACTGAACCAAAGATGGACCCAGCAGAGAGTCAAGGCCCTTCATCAAACGTGGAGAGAATATTATTTGAGCTCACCAATCAAGCTACTGCTATTCACCATCATGAACGGATACTCACAGAAATACTTCAGCATTTGGACTCTCTAGCCTTGCCCCAAAATCCCCTGTCTCAGGAGGTTCTTGAGTTACCTACACCACCGCCCATCCTACCTCAACCAATTCCAACGGGCCCCCTTCTTGAGCCCAGGCTACCACCTCCTGAAAGATATTATGGAAATATCAGGGGTTGTCGAGGTTTTATCACCCAATGCTCTCTAGCCTTCCAACTGCAACCCAGTAGTTTTCCTACAGAGGGCAGTCGGGTGGCTTATATCATCACTTTATTAACCGGAAGAGCTTTGGAATGGGCTACGGCTCTCTTAGAGCATCATTCACCATTTACTTCTGACTCTGAGCAATTCCTAGCAGAGATGAGGAGGGTCTTCCATCACCCAGGAGGAGGAGTGGGAAATGACCAACGATTACTTCAACTCACTCAAGGAGCACGCAGTGGAGTCACGGAAACTGGGTCCTAGATACATTGGACCTTTCAAGATTCTCAAGAAAATAAACCCAGTCTCTTACCGACTCCAATTGCCCAGGTCTATGCGCATACACCCCACATTCCATGTTTCTTGCCTCAAACCTGTCATCTACTCTCCTTTTTCTCCTGCAGTTAGACCACCTCCAGTTCCTCAGATGGTGGGGGGGCAACCAGCTTACTCCGTGCAGAGACTTTTGGACATGCGCAAAGTACGGGGAGGGGTCCAATATTTGGTTGACTGGCAAGGCTATGGTCCAGAAGAGCACTTGTGGGTACCAGCCAGAGACATACTGGACCCAGAGCTCATCAGGGACTTCTAACAACAACAACAGTCGAACAGCACTGAAAGGAACGTCAGGAGCCGTTCATCAAGAAGGGGCTCCTGTAAGACTTTAGCTGGCAGTACTTCCTCCAACCAGTAGGGGTCACACGCCTGCCATGACCAGCAGTATTACTCCCAGCCACAAGGGGGCGCGGGATGTCTGCTGCCTGCAATCTTCCTCCCAGTTGCCAGGGGGCAACCATTGGCAAGAACTCTCAGCTGTGCTTAGCAATTATTGTTGATGATACTCACCTGTGTAGGGCCCTATTTAAGTTTGCCTTTAGCCATTGTGTTTTGTTCAGTCTTGAGCCTACCTATCTGTGTATCCTGTTCCTAACCGTGAGTCTTTTGACAACACTCAAGATTATTTGTCTATAGTCTGGCTGTCCTTGCATCTGTATCATTACAGCAGCATATATTAGCACTTCTACAAATGCAAATATGGTCATGTGCATTTCCAACTACCTTCAAATGTGGTTTGATTTAATATTTGGCATCCTGTTGGCACCTGAATGTCACCATGTGATTGGATTATTTGAGAATGATGTTAATACCAGGTGTAAACATGGTATTTTAACAGGAAAAAAAAAAAGATTCACTACTGATTCACAATGATGAAAATAAATTACAGCAATACTGAAATAGGCATTTCTTGCCAGCTCAAAGCTATTTATAGAACTATGATATGCTTCATGCTGAGTCTCATGAGTGATCTTCTGATTCTGTGTGAAAAATGCTGGCCCCTGTATGTCAGTTTAGGCTTGTGGCTCATTATGATTGAGTTTAAGCACTCTAGTGTTGTTCTGAGGAGAAAAATATCATTTATACAAAACATTTAAGTCTGGTTTTAACACAGGTGTGTGTATGCATAACAAATAGGGCAACTAATAAAATTATTAGAAGGCTCTGCTAACCAATCATATTTGTTCTAAGCACAAAGTTAATCTTCTTACATAGCATTTACATTTCTGTCAGCAATAATCAAATGTAATGCAATTAAACAAATGACTACAGCTTAACAGTTCCCTTCAACTTTCAATCACAATTTTGACCTTAATTGAAAGGTTAAATATACATTCACCATTCACATTCGACAAAGTCAATTTCTCAGATCCACTTACGGCTGTTAGCTCTCAATAAAAATTGAGTTATCGTTTTGATGACCAGAATGAGTAATTTCATTGAAATAATATAACGTTGTAATTGAGGTCAACCAGAGAGAGGTGTAGTGGGTAAAGGGATAAAAAGAGTACCTGAGCTTTATTTGACAAAGAAATACAAAATAAAACATGTATCCTTTCATAATGTTTGAATCAACACAAAATGAACAAATAATGATGATGAAAATAACACTAACCATAACATGCACAAATCTACTGAGTTTAATAAAAAAATAATACTAAAAGAGAAGCTTCAAACACTATGAGGTGTTAAAAAAATCACAAATTGTTGGCATGCAGTTGAGAACTCAGAGAGGCTGCTAGAAACTACACTGTTAGTTGGTCACTGTTAGTTAGTACTGTAAGCAATGTAATGTTTTGATTTGTTGGACAGACTTTATCACACTTTCATCATGAATTTAGAACTGCTTATTAGTCCCTTAAATATCCTTAAAAAAAACCTTGTTGGACACTTGTTGTGCCTCAAGGTTCTTGTAATGACTTCACTCGCCAATTGATCAACAAAGGAACTCATATAGCATGTCTAAGCACATCTAATTAGTATAATATGACTCATTAGTCCTAATTAAAACTAGAGTGGTGACAGGCTGTCTAAACAAACTCCTATATAAGACTGCACTGTAAGTTCAGTGTTAATTACTAGGTATATTGACTGGAATAGTGTCATAAAAATGAAGTTCTGAAGAGTAAAATTAAGCAATTGGGATGCCCTTTGATGCATGTTTAAATTCGGCAAAAAAAAAAAAAAATCTGTTACGTTAAACACACCAGGTATAGCTTTGTAAAAAGAGAAGGCTGTTCTAAAAGTACACTAATGGTGCTTTTCCACTGCATGGTACGGTACGGTACGGCTCGGTACGGTTCACTTTTGGGGGGTTTTCCACTGGGTACAGTACCTGGTACCTGGTACTTTTTTTAGTACCACCTAGGTTGGGGTTCCAAGCGAACCGTACCGTTGCCAAAACGTGACGTGCAAACTCTGCTGATCACGGATTGGCCGGAGAGAATCGTCACTACCTGCGTCACTGAACTTGCGACACAAACACAAAAGAACCGCTAGATTTAAATCAGCACAGCCAGCGAAGGATAGAACGCAACTGTTTTGAACGAGCGCACCTTTTTTTAACAACCAAAAAGTGTCTGTTCCCTCTGTTGAGGAAGAACAGACGTTCCTCTCGTTGATAGCAGAGGAGCGGATCCAGCGAGAGCTTGATAGGGCGACGCGGAATGAAAAGTTTTTTTTAGGAGTCGCGGCAATAGGTACTGAGCCGTGCCGAGTCGTACCACGCAGTGGAAAAGCACCATAAGATGTTGAAGATTTCTATTTTAGATATGTGCACAACTGACATTTCCAGTATATCGTACTCGGTTACTAACGTAACCTCGGTTCCCTGAAATACGGGAACGAGTACTGCGTCTTGCTAGACGCATATGAGAAAAAGCCTTTTTTCTCCTGAACTGAAGCCTTTTTTTCATTCACGCAGTGAAACTGCACGGCCATTTGTTCGTGCAGTGTATTAAAAACGAACCAATGGCTAGCAATTGGGATGCCCTTTGATGCATGTTTAAATTCGGCAAAAAAAAAAAAAATCTGTTACGTTAAACACACCAGGTATAGCTTTGTAAAAAGAGAAGGCTGTTCTAAAAGTACACTAATGGTGCTTTTCCACTGCATGGTACGGTACGGTACGGCTCGGTACGGTTCACAAGGCTAAGACGAGCTGAGCTTCCAGAGGTCACACCCGGCCTGGTTAATCGTTCCAGAGTACTCCTGTAACTTCGACACCCAGGGGTCGTGAGCTAACAGGTGAAGTAATGCCAGAGAGCTTGAGCGTGATATGGCCAAGGGCTCTCTGCCAGATCTGTTTACGCAGCGCATGTCACTTAAAGCGGAAAGAACTTCCAGGTTATAAAACCTTGTGAATGTGGACGGCGAGGCCCAGCCGGCCGCCTCACAAATATCCGCAATGGACACACCACTGGACCATGCCCAAGACGAGGCGATGCCTCTAGTCGAGTGGGCCCGTACTCCAATGGGGCATTGAAGGCCCAAAGAAGAGTACGCTACCGAGATGGAGTCTACTATCCATCTAGAGAGTCGTTGAATTAACTCGGGTGACTGACATAGCCTTGGACGATTTCTGTGCCTCCGTGAAGCGCTCAGCGAATCCTTCGACCACCGGGCCGAAGAGACCTTTGGGAGAGACTGGAGCATCAAGGAAGGGGATCTTATCCGCGTCCTTGATCTCTGTTAGCGTCAGCCACAAATGGCGCTCGAGCACCACAAGGCTGGGTTTTTCTTCAGCACCGTCGATGGAAGTGAGGGCGGATGAAGAAACAGTATAGAGGCGGGCGGAGTAGGGAGCGTGCCACGATCTGGTGAGCTCGTCATGGACCTCCGGGAAAAACGGAGAGGAACGCTAATGAGGGGACTGGTGGCGCCCCGGTAGGAACCACTCATCCAGATGGCTGTGAGAGGGCTCCTCTGGCGGAGACCACTCTAAACCCAGCTCTTCAACCGCTTTGGAGAGGTTACGGAGAAGCTCGGCATCCATCCCGTCTTTGGTGGCGCTGGGCACAGACGATGGCGAGGGGGTGGGGTCATTCACCGAGCCCAACAGCTCCTCTGCATCCGATGCTGCCAATGACATGCTGTCATCAAGCAGCTCGTCCTCACTTCCCCAAATGAGATCAGGTCGCTCGCACCAGCAGAGCGACGCTGATCAGACTGGAAGAAAAGGACGGGAGAATATTCTCTCTGGGGCACGTGGGATCTGGGCCAACGTGGGCTCGCTCGCAGCCGGTCACTCAAGCCCTCTGCCCCGCTGTTTTTTCCTCACAGGTCCCTGGGAGGAAGAAAACGGGAGGGCGCGATGAGCGGAGTCACTCTCTGAAAAGAAAGCGATCCGTGAGCGGAGAGAGGCGAGACTGAAGTTCTCGCAATGGGAACAAATAGCTCCCATGAGCGCAGCTTCTGCATGGGATTTCCCCAAGCAGGAAACGCACTCCGTGTGGCCGCACGAACCGCAGTAACGGCGTGGAATTTGAAACAACGCCAAGCTCTTTTAGTAGCTCTTTTAGTATCGCCGGATGGCGGCAGGGGAAACAGACCGGAACTGCTGCGTCGTTGAAGCGGCGGAGAAGCAGGTCAGCCGTCCTGAGAGGTCCCGATTCCAGCTGAGAAGGCGTGTCAACGGCAAGCGGCTTCGGATCAGCTTGGAGACGTAGAGTCATCGCTGAAGGAGAAGAAATCTGAGAATCCTGTTGCGAACGCCCGCTTATATAGCCAGATGTCCCGTCCATTCTGGCAGGCTTTGGAAGGCTTTGTCGCCATAGGCTCGTGCAGCTCCGCTGCCTAGCCATTGGTTTGTTTTTAATACACTGCACAAACCAATGGCCGTGCAGTTTCACTGCGTGAATGAAAAAAAAGGCTTCAGTTCAGGAGAAAAAAGACTTTTTCCCATATGCGTCTAGCAAGACGCAGTACGAGTCTAGTATCGAAAGGGAATCATGTAATATTTTATAGTTATACAATGCTGCAAAAGCGAGAGTACTTTTTCCCGAATATCAGCACAATTTCAAGTGTTATGTTGATCTCATACAATTCAATAAAAAATAAGTTACTATTCTAAGTTACATTTTAGATACAATATTGGCAGTATTGTAAATATTTTGCCAGATAATAGCTCCAATTAAAGCCACAGCGGAACCGTTGCACATCTGAGCAACACACAGCAGTGTTTCTTTACTGAATGAATCTGCTTGGGTCCATTTTGAATGAACTGAATGAGTCAATAATTCAATGACACATTTAAAAAGACGTGATTCATTCAAATAGCTGATTCATTCAGAAATTAAGATCCAATGACTCAATGATTAATTCATTAAGCCAATAACTTGCTGTGTTCTACTGCTGGTTTTAGAGTCATTTCAGGAACATCAGTCTCATTTCAATTAAGTAAATATATATAAAATAAATAAAATGAAATAAAATAAATAAATAAAGATTGGGGTAATGGCTGCTGGAAATTCAGATTTGCCATCACAGGAAAAAATACACTGTAAAAACATTTAATATTTTACAATATTGCTGTGTTTACTGTATGTTTGATATAAATAAATACAGACATGGTGAAGAAAAAAAAATCGGTAACACTTTATAATAACTCATTAATAAATCATTAACAAACATTATGTAATGTTTAACGGATCATTAGTTAATGTGAAATAATGTGCTTGTTAATGTTTACTAATAAATGTATTAAACATTACCTAATAATTAACATTTAATGTAAATTAAAATGCTTACAAATGTCATTAAACTTCTAATTCATATGATCATGCACATCCTGAAAATCTACAAATGATTTTAATAGATGTTATACAATGATTAAAAGGTTGCATTGTTTTGATAAATGATAAATTAAGTATTTTCTTGAAAATTAGTTTTACCCCCTCCTGTTAACGTATGATTCAAGGAAAATTATGTTTAATGATTCACAATAATATACTAATATAAGTGTTGAGGCAATAAAAACATGTTTTGCACCCAAATTACAATGCGTGTAACTACCAAGCATTTAGCTAAACTTAACTAACCACCCTTTACACAAACGTTGTTACAGTAGCTAAAAGTTCAGTTCCAATAAAGATTAAAAAAATAAAAATAGTAACTGTTTATAAACATTTACAAATGATGAATAGTCTCGACTTTAGATTGGGTACTGCAAAACGTGAACAAATGATTAATAAATGATTTGTAAAGGTGTGAAAATAGGGTAAATTCCGGTCATTTGGGACAATGTTTGCCATCAAAATGGCTGTTAATAAAGGTACGAATGATTAGAAAATGTTTATAAACATTTACAATTGATGAATAGTTTCCACTTTAGATTAGGTACTGCAAAAACATTAACAAATAATTAATAAATGATTTAAGATGTGCAAATAGTAGAAGTCTACACAACAAACAAAGACCAAATATATGACCTTTACAGACTGTGATTATGAGTTAATTAATATATTAACATGAATAGTTTGTGAAGTGCTTACAATTAATAATTAAGCTGTATTTTAACAACATTTGTAAATGTAAAAATGAGCATTAGCTAATATGTGAACTGAAGTTTAATGACACTTGAAAGCATTCAACAGTACATTAACAAATAAACTTGTAATCATTGTGTAATTTCTGTTAAAATAATTTGTAGGTTTTTAAAACGCATTGAAAGTTTAATGACATTTGTAAACACTAACTAATGATCAGTTAAGAATTATATAATGTTTGATAATTATTTATTAATGAAGATTTTAATCATTGTAAACCATCTGTCAAAATCATTAGATTTTTTTTAATGCATGATCATATGAATTGAAAGTTTAATGACATTTTTGTAATAATTGGTATGATGCATGTATTGTAAAGCATTCAGATGGGCTATTCATTTTAGATAGTATGCTGCCTTAATAAGCAGCTGCCTGTGTGGGCAGTACATAGCAAGACAACTCGCTAGGTTTTGGAAAAGAGCCATAGAAATTGATGAAGGACAATTTTTGTTTTATGTATAAAGTGCTAATGAACTGAATAAAACAGAGCAGTCTGTTCCACATCACAGTAAAATAGTCATTAAATAATGAATAAATGAAAATATCATTCAGTTCAGCTATATCTGTTAGGACTAATTAAGACACTTGTATTAGAAGGTGTATATAAGAGCTTTTGAATGCTCAGGCCAGAGCCAGAAAGAGAAACCTGTGTGTGGGTATGACAGCCTGCTGACCATATGCTACTGCTGAGCCCACCCATGGAGCAGCCGCAGAGGGTCCCGCAACCATCCCCAGTAACCAGGACTTCCAGCAGGGCATCAATGACATATAACAATGTCAGAACAATATTTTGAATTAAATGGCCAGCAAAAATCCATCAGTTTCCTACAGCACACATCCTTCCAGATATTATAGTCAATCACTGTTCAGGGCACAGTAGACAGAATGTACTGCATTAAATGTACAAGATCTGCCAATAAGATGCAACAAATCCTCAAAAGCCAAAGCAAGAACAAATGAAGTTTTGCAATAAAAGGATGGGCGATCTTTGCACAGACTTAATACATTCAGAATTTGTAGCACACTGTAAAAAAAAATCCATAAAATTTACGGTAAAAAAACGGCAGCTGTGGTTGCCGAAATTTTACCGTAAAAAATATGGTAGCAACGTTTTAGGTTTTAACTTAAATTTACAGTTAAATACTGTAATTTCATTAACTGATATAATGTTAATATACCAACCTATTGAAGTACTGAAATCTGTTTTGTACCTTTGTAATACACTGATAACCACCAAATGCAGGTGGTGATGAAAAAGTCACATGATGAACCAAAACCTATCACAAGCAGCTTTTAAATAGTAACATATATAGAAGGTGCACAGTGTCATTCACACAAACACCAAACACCATCATGGTGACACACTAGGGGAATTTACCGTTAACCATTTAACAGGTTTTTACTGTAGCATTTTTACAGTCTTTTACCATTAAATTCACGGTCATTTTTTACAGTGCAGAACCAGTGTGTCATCCTGATATTCAGTCATTTAAAAAGATTTTTCAAAATTATCTCTGCTTTTTCTACAAGACGATCTTGCCAGCATGCGTACTTCCTTCTCATCTCTGAAGCCAACAAACACCTGTTTAAGTTTGAACGGGATACCTCAGGGGAGTTCAGCTTTGCCCATTTACAGAAGCCAAAAGTTTACATACACCTTGCAGAATCTGCAAAATGTAAATTATTTTACCAAAATAAGAGGGATCATACAAAATGCATGTTGTTGTTTATTTAGTACTGACCTAAATTATATATTTCACATAAAAGATGTTTAGTCCACAAGAGAAAATAATATTTAAATTTATAAAAATCACCCCATTCAAAAGTTTACAAACACTTGATTCTTAATTCTGTGTTTGTACTGTACTGCACTGTGTATTTGAACCCTTTCCAACAATAACTGTATGATTTTGAGATCCATCTTTTCACACTGAGGACTAAGGGACTCATATGCAACTATTACAGAAGGTTCAAACGCTCACTGATGCTCCAGAAGGAAAAACGATGCATTAAGAGCCGGGGGTGAAAACTTTTTAAATTTGAAGATGAGGGTAAATTGTCTTCTGGGAAACATGTAAGTATCTTCTGAAGCTTCTGAAGGGAAGTACTAAATGAAAAAAAAATATGATATTTAGTAGGGCTGTCAACATTAACGCGTTAACGCATGTGATTAATTTTACAATCCTTAACGCGTTAAAATAATTTAATGCAATTAACGCAAAATTACTGAAGCACAATTTCTATTCTAACCCTTTAACCCAATTTTGCTTCTCTGCTTGCGATCAGATCATTTTAAGCTGAGCCCTAAAGTTTTCAGTCCAGTGATCCAGTAAGTGAATGCATCCAAACAATCCGCCCAAAACAGCGGTAATATAAAGGAAACAAGGCTGATTACATCAGAGATTGCAGAGAGAACAGAGACCCGCATTGCGTTTTCAGTGAATTATTCATTACAGTGTTTTTGGCTTTAAAACACGAGCTCTGTCATATTCTGTGATTGTCTCAGAAGAGCGCGAGCCCTCACACATTGCACTGTGTGAAGTACAGACTGAACGGAATGTCAACACATCCCACCACTGTATGGCCAGATGAGACGCAAACTACATTTCTCGACGTTTTGATGGATGAAGACTGCAATCAAGGTTAAGGCAATTGCGGTGGCGTACAGGAGTCGTACAGTAAGCACGCGTGAGTCCGTTATATTAATGCGTGTATGAGTGCTCTTGATGCACTGATCACACATTGTCTTTATGCACAGGCACAGACATTTCCGTACATTCACGTTGTTTCCACACACATTCACGATAATGTTTTGATTTGTCATGTTTATGTTGCTGTGTTTAGTTATACGGAATGGATCTGTGTACTGTAGTAGATATATGCAGTCAGCAGGCGGTTGGTTTAGGCTTTTTTTGGCATCACCATGTCGTCCTGTTCGGTATCGCAACTTGACTTCTCTAAAATGTAAAAAAAGCTCTTTGCTGTTGCACTGTACACATGCTATGCAATTCTGATTTATTTTTTCTTTCATATGTGCTTATATGGGCTCCTTATATCATTTGGTTCTTTGGTGTCCTTTTGGAGTTTCTAAGTGTCCTTTTTTGGAAAGACATCTAAAGTCATGATGTGTGCGATTAATCATGATTAGTCACAGAAAAAGGGTGTGATTAATTAGATAAAAAAAATGTATCTATTGACAGCCCTAATATTTAGGCAAAATAAGAAAAATGCACACATCTTCATTCTGTTCAAAAGTTTTCACTGTTTCAAAGTTGAACTGTTCATTACAAACAAGGGACTCATGAACAACTATCACTAAACCAAAAACACAGCTGTGGATCATTCAGGTAACAACACAGTATTAAGAATCGGGGTAATATACTTTTGGTAATTTTTATAAATTCAACTATTATTTTTTCTGGACTAAACTTTTTTTTGTATGAAATATCTTATTCAGGTCAGTACTAAATACAAAATAACATGCATTTTGTATGATCCCTCTTATTTTGGTAAAATAATTAACATTTTGCAGATTTTTGACTTCAACTGTATGTCAGGTGAGCAGATTGTTTTCGTCAAAGAGGATCTATGAGCAGTCATCTGTAAGGTTTGGTTGCATAGCATATAGTTGCAGTCTCTGTGGGTGTCTTTGAACCATAGTGATGAGAGTTCAAAGACCAGCTTTGAAGGACATCTGAGCAATGGGTGCCATCTAGCACCCATATTGGTCTGTCTGAAATCTTACTCTGAGTATTTTACATCACTGTTGATTGAATCAATTTTTTATGTTCAGATTTGTATTCTTACTACAGTAGATCAGAGGATATACACCTTACATATAAGACTTTTGGCACAGATACTGTAAATTGAAAAAGTTTACTTCATAACTTCAAACAATCAGAGATTAAGGCAGACATTTCAAGAAGAAATTGCAACATGTTCTCATTTTGTATATACATTCTCATATAAATAGGACGTGTTCTATCACAGTGTGATTTTAGACCAGCAAATATTTGGTTCTGTTATGTTGATAAAACAGTTTCAGCATTCTAATTCAAATTTAGCACAAAACCCAAACAATAAATGTTGCTCTTAACATGACGTGACAAATCACTATAGCTGTTTAGTTAGATGTTGTTGCATCAGGAAGGCCTCAGTGATGTAAACATCTTGTCAACTAACACTATCCTGTATTTATCTCAGGAAAAACCAATATCTAGATGGCAAGCTAGAAAAGTTAACTCAAGAATAGGAGCTTTCAAGTAAGTTTTCCTACGTTTTATTGTTTTTATACTGTTATGGATATGGATATAAATTGCATGTGGAATAAGGAGCTTCTTAATCACTGGCTAACGACAGAAGATATTTAGAAGTTTTGTTTCCTACAGTGGATTCATGTCCATCACATCCAGTGCTCTTTTTGTTTTCTGTTTTATTAAGTACCCCGTTATGGTGTGAGAAACCGTTGCAAAAGATTCGGTGCGTAAGTGAACTTTCAGAATGAGTAAAACTGAATCAATTTCAGTTTTGCAAACCCATCTGACCAATTTGATCAAAATTATTTAGCAAATTTGGCATCATTAGCTTTGTGATGGTAAACACACAGGACAGGATTGCTGAAATATTAGGGAAAAAGATTCCAAGGTAAATATATGGTCATCTCTACCATCAAACAAATATTAGTTTAAAATTTAATAATAATGATCAATTCACAAACCAAAGAATGAGCTAGCTAAGAGTCTGTTTTAGCTAGTGATTCATTGAATCATTCATTCCAATTCACTCACACCTGTGCTGTCATTGTGTGACATTGCGTAATTAACCTCTTATCTGTCTTAATTGTTTAAAATGTTTGAATAAATGTAATTGCCAAATAATGTCCTTTGAGCTCATTTTTCCAATATCAACCTTTGAATAGAGTTGAAAAACAAGACTTTTCTTTAGTTCTTTAGTGCATAAAATGTTTTTCTGGATCAAATTGTCTGCCAAACCTTTTCATATCCATTTAAGTGAACCTATATATTTTTATATACAACAAGCAAACAGAATTTGCATATGTTTGAAGAGAGGAAGGCATTATGAATAGGTAGGACATTGAACTAAGCTAATGACATATCATGTGCTCATGATATGTGCACATGAAATGTTGCTTTGATGACTGTTATGGATACAGATCTGCATTTATCGAGCACAAAGGACACCTCCAATCTTAGAGTGCCAGAGCAGAATGAGCTTAGGTAAGATAACTTGTGCACATCACCCATAATACTATAATAACCCAACCGATTAGCCCCTCAGCGTATCAGCCATAATAAGATCCTGGATGTTTACGGGCTAGACCTCTACACCATTCATTCCCACATCTACACATACTGAGTGACAACTCACTACGCAATAGTCATGACTCTTTCCACCCACCTTCAGGAAACAAAAGGTCAGGATGACACACAAGGGACAAATACATGAGTGTATGTGACAGGAAGTCAAAGAAAAGAGACTTGATTTATGCAGGCAAATGTCAGACAACTTGATCATAGAGTGTGAAAGTACTGCTTTACACTCCGAAGTGTCAGAGGCGGATCTTGTTGGATCTGACAGCGCCTGACTGTCGATTCATTTTCTATTGAAAACACAAAGCATTATGATATTGCTCAAGTCAATTTCACGCTTTATTTCATCAGTGTGTTTTCAAAAGGAACTTTGTAATGTTCCTACAGTCAAACAGCTTTAGACGGTCCTACAATGCCGAATCGCTATATATCTGTCCTGAATATTAATTTCATTTCCAGCAGAGATTAGTTTCTAGTGTAGACGTTTTAGTTTATCATGCATGATTTCTTTCTTTTTGCCCCACTGAAGGAAAACGGGGGTTGGGAATACAATTTTGGTGGTTTAGCAACCTGTGACCTACATTAATTCATCAATTTATTGTAGTTTTTAAACTTTAGGAGTAATGATCTGGCCATTTCTTTCTTGGTGTGCTGGTGTTAATGGACCAGTGATATTACTCCAATAAATCTCCTGTCACATTCACAGAGCTCTTGGCATTCATGGAGTGCTATAGCATGCTCTCTCTCCCCATACACACACACACCTGACCAAATCTGACCATTTTCAAAGGTCAACAAAATTAAGTCATCATCTGTATCATGTTGACGTTTTATTGAACCTAAATGACAACCATTAACTGGAGAAGATATCTTAAAGGTTACCTGTAGTGAAAGAACACGTTCAACTGACACTCGCAATAAACCTACTACAGTGAAATGACCAGACCGAGGTACTTACACACTACGGATACATAAAGCCTTAATCTTTAAATCAATATAATGTGAATTCCAGCCACCCACCCACTCCCCGTTCCTCCTCCTAACACCTCACAGGCCTGACTACGACTAGCGCTGTAATATTTATCACATTCCATGCACACGTCCCTTTCAGGGCCTAAAGTAATTTGTGCTGGCACATTCAACTGGACTAATGTATCAAGGCAATGACACAAACGACTTAAAATGGGACAGATGCCCAAATCGTAATGAATCACAGTTCTGATAAAGGCCTCAAGGGTCACTGGGGCGAATTCATAAAACAGTTGCACTACTTTACGTGTGAGTTTTGCGGCACAAAAACATGCATTTTATTCGTCAGGTGCTAAAAGCCCATATGGACCCTTTTCACAGTCATCAGGCAGTTGGGCAAACTTCTACAGGGATGAACGGAAACTACAACAAATATAATTTTTGAACTCCCATTTGCTCTAATAGCAAAATAAAAAAAATAAGAATAAAAAAAAAAGATTGCTTTCTGTGACTTTCCAAGAGAGGAAAAAATATTGAGATATTGATTACAGTGGTCAGAGGAGTGAAAGATGTCACATTTGTCGTCACTCCCTCATCCGTTGTATTATAAACACTCATGCAACAGCATTAAAGTGATAGTTCACCCAAAAATGAAAATTATGTCATAATTTGCTCACCATTAAGTTGTTCCAAACCTGTATGAGTTTCTTTCTTCTGCTGAATACAAACGAAGATTTTGAAGAATGATCACACTCTATGATCATTCATTCATTCAAGAATGGAACCAAACAGTTGCTGGTAGCCATTGACTTCCATAGTTAATGTTAATATATGAAGAGTTTAGTTGCAAAAACAGATAACTCTGTTTCTTTTACCATTTTCAAAAATATTTTTTTTATTATGTTATCATGTTTTTATTGTGTTTATTTAGTTAGCTGTATTTTTTTGTTATTTGTTTACCTAATCAAAATACCCCAACTGCAGTTTGATTTGATTGAGATTATTTGGAATGCACAATGAAAAAACATGATTTTTGAAAATCTGTTTTTGCAAATGAACTCTTCATATAATTAATAAATAATCCTAGTTAATATATAATTAAAAAAATAAAAAGAACAGGGTACACTTTATTTTAAGGTGTCCTTGTTACAGTGTAATTATAAATTTAAGTTCTGAGTAATATTAATTAACTACATGTACGGGTTAGGATTAGGGTTTAGCTTATGGTTACTTGCATGTAATTATGCATCATTTATTGTTATTATAATAGTAAGTACATGTAACATATAACAAAGACACCTTAAAATAAAGTGTTACCAAAGAACGTATACTTTTTTTTTTTCTCGTAACTTTGAAATTTCATTTAAATAAGATCTCTACTACCCCTTATGACACACTTAAATGCTGCGGACAAAAACACAATCTGTGTTACAGATGCCAACGAACACTGTGTAACTGATAATTATGATGTGATGGCTGAAGAGTGAAAAATCAGTCATGCTGTGAACAAGTAGGAGGGACCAGGGTCCACTGTTCAACTTGGGCAGTGGACCTTATTTCATCATAATTAACCAGCAAGATGACTAACAGAAGCGGAGTCCTTCAATCTGCCGCATGCCTTGCCCGTGTGTTTGGTCATTTGCATACAGTAATGAATCTCTAAAAACCAAGGAAGGAGGGTTTTAAGTGTCATTATCTTCATATTATAATTTGGTCACAAGGTAGTTCCAAGGCATTTTTCAAAGCAAAAACTACTAATGGCAAATAATATCCCTGGGGAGAATGGGTGTGAGATACGCTCTCGGTCTAAATTAAAATTGCTTGCTAAATTAAGTAAATTTTTTTAATGCAATGAATTACTAGAAATCTGGATTTCATTCATTCTACAGCACTACAAACCCAGTACACTATATTTATCAATAATGAATTTATAAATAAATAAATGAATATGTATACATTTATTAATAAGCGTATACATGAAAAAAGTTAATTGTTTCTATCTGTATATTTCTGTTCTACAAAACCAGCTTCATGATATGGCCAGAATCTTTGAAGAACTCCTTGAGACATGGTTAAATTATGAGAGTACTTGAGCACTGAGTCTCAGCAGAGTTTAAAGTAACAGCACTGAGAATGATACACATGTTGCGCCAGAGAGGTTAATTGGACAGGCAATGTATCTCTCTGGAAGGCAAATGTACATGAGTACTTTTCATTGCTGCATCTGCGAGGCAGCTCACCGCTTGATTGATGTCGGCTGTGGTAATGGAATGACTTTAATGTATGTGACTCCAGCTTCACAATTAAAGCTAATGCAAAACATCAATCAACACAGTCGATTTGTTTTGAAATGTCCAAATTGAGCAAGATTTTCATCTCTAATTGTATCTTTTGATCAAGTGCTGCACATCTGCTTATGACATTAATGGAGAATGTCATTCAGACATTTTCATTTTAAAAACACGTATTAAATTAAATAAGACCCTATTTGTTTTACTGACTTATTATCCTTCTTAAATTACTGATAAGACAGGTCTTACATCCACATATATGTGTGTATATATATATATATATATATATGTGTGTGTGTGTGTGCGAAGTGTAACCCTAATGCAACTACTCCATGAGTTAAAACATAATGATCTTTATTATATGGCTCTCTGAATACTTAATTGTAATTGGTCAATCACAGCATTCTGAGGTCAAGTGATTTTTAATGACCAATAAACTGTATAATCACACACTCTTCCTGGTAACCAATTTCCTACAGTGTGCTTTAATGTCAGTGATTCAGTCACTTTCAGGGTTTCAACTTCATGTTTATTACTTTAATATAGTGGAATATATGTACAGTCAGCTAATAATTAACACAAATTAAACCCTCAACAAGATAATAAGGACCATAGATTAGATGAAAAGAACTTTTCGGAATATGAACTTGTCACTATATAAAAATTCTTCTACAGATCAAAACAGCATCTGATTCAACTATTTAGGAGAAAATACAGTCCATTTAGGTACTGGCTGCAATGCACTGAAACAAAACACAAACTGAAACATCAAATCCAGGTGTTAACTGACTGCCTTGTTCAACATCCCCGGAGACCTCTTCACAATACCACGAGAAATGATCAGAACAGTATCTGCATTGAGGAGTTGGGCTAAATCCTCATGTGATGGGAGGGTACCCGACCGCTATGCAAATTTCTCCCCTTTTTATGGAAGTGGATGTAATTAGGCATAGCAAATTGTTTCTGATGTAAGAGAGAACAAACCGAAGAAGAGGCCTCATTTGTAAGATGCCGTGTTTGAGGTCTCCTCCCCCATTTTCTCTCACTTACCCTCATTCTGCAATCAAAATACACACCTGCCTAGTCACTGCTGCAAAAGACTGGCATAACCTCTGCATGTTTAATAAGTTTGATAACGAATGTTGATTACATCCGGCTTATGATTGCAAATATACAAAAGAATTATCGCTGAATTGAAACTATAATGGTTGTTTGAGGAACAACACTTAATTTGATTCATAGTTATAAAATAAGTGTACTAAAGCACCCCTGACATTATATGGGTCATGATAACATTACAAGTAGCACAGCTAGAAACTATATTTGAAAAATTAAAGATAGCCACTAATGATATTCATGTCTAGGGTTGGGTATCGTTTGAATTTTATCAATTCTAATTCTGATTCCGCTTACTGTTTCCGATTCTTATCGATTCCCAGTTTTAATTCCAATGTAAAAAAAAAAAATGAAGTCAAACATTTAGATATCAAACATATTTATTCTGTGTCTATTTTTGCAAAACATTTAATTGCTGCTGAATACCATGAACCAAAATCAGCTGGCTACATAAAAACTGGACTCTATTAAGATCTGGTATGCAAAATAGAGCTGCAAAATTCTAGATAAATTGAGCCTTTTTTATTGTAATTATTTTATAGTTCTCTCACAATTCTGAAGAAAACATATTAGACAACTAAACAAAATCTTATGAAAAATTTATGAATGGAATGATTCAATGATTTGCTCAAGATTTACTTGTTTCATTACTGGATGTGTTTGAATGAATCTCTTGAATGAATGATTCAAAGACAAATACTTTTTTAACAGCCTCTTCACCCCACCTAAAAATAAAAGATGCACACACAGGAATTGATAGGTGGAATTGAAATTTTAATTTGACAACAAGTATCCAATTCCTGACCTTAAGTATCCGATTCTGGAATTGGAATTGATTTTCGATTCCTAACCCTACTTGTGTTTTTAAGAAAACGCATATAAATGAGAGGTTTAGGGTTAGTATGAATATTATTATTATTACTTTTATTATTATTTTTTTAAAATAAATCAACACTTTTTTTATTCAGCAAAGAAGCATTATATTTCTCAAAAGAGAAGTTACAAAATAGCTTTCTATTCATAAAAAAAGTCCTGTAAAATAAACAAAATAATACAAAAAATACTACAACATATTAAGCAGCACAACTATTTTCAATATTGACAATAATAATAAATTATTCTTGAGCACCAAATCAGCAAATTAGAATGATTTCATATTAGAAGGATCGTGTGACACTGACGACTGGAGTAATGGCTGCTAAAAGTTTAGCTTTGCCATCACAGGAATAAATGACATTTTAAAATACATTAAAACAGATTCATATAGAATCTGTTTTATATAAACAGTTCAAATGACTTTAATGTATGGTGTGCTACATGGCCGTCACAATATATTATTTTATTATAGGATGGAACACACGCCTCATATGCTCAGGAAATCGAAGCAATGAACTCTCCACCTGACAGCGATCGTTTCATTACTCTTATCTACAGCATGTCAGCAGATTCACCTGCAACAGACTCATTCTTCTAGCAAGATTGCTGGCTCTGTAAAGCTTACCTCATCTCCATATCACATACTGCCTTTGCTGAATATTTGTTATATAATTAACCATGCCCATGTTGACTCAGCAAAAAACATTCACATTTAGTATAATGATGCATATGCCAGTGGGCTTTGTATTTTATGTTCTCTGGCTAGAGAATGATTTATGGACACTACTTAAAGGAAATACAGTGAAAGCAACAGCAACGGGGTCATTCTTAATTGGCCATCTTTAGTTATTACAGGGATTATCAAAATTTAGGGAGATCTTTCCTGACATGACATCAGTCATGGGCCGACATCAGAGATGTGAGAATTGCTAGAGGGGCAATGACATATCCACCCTTCATTTTCCACAGAGTTGTATCATCATAATGTCAAAGGAGCAACATTTCAATTTATGTCTAGCCTATGACTGTTAACTTCTCATCATAACGCCTAGAGCACAGCGGGACAGATTAATTAAAGAGATAGTGACTTACGACAAGAAATGCACAGAGAGACATGGTTAAAAGAGAAAACATTAAAGGGAAAGATCACCCCAAAATGAATTTGTGCCACCTTTATGTAGTTTCTTTTTTCCACAACCTGTATGGATTTCTGTTGTAGGATATCAGACCGAATCAGACAATCTAAGATTTGGTCAAAACATGGTTGAAACCACAAAACCTTAATTCTCAATTATTACTCACACTTCTGACAGATTCTGATTGTGTTTCTCACAAATTCAGACTTTTCTTGCAAGATGTAAACAAACAATTGCAATATATAAACTCGTAATTATGAGAAAAAAGTATTCTGAGCTAACATTTCACTTTTTTTATGCCATGTAATATAATAATGGTATACAGTAGCTGTAACTTTTTAATCTGCCAATTTTGACTTTTTTCCTTATAACTGCAAGCTCATATTTCACAGTTCAGATAAAAAAAAAAAAGATTTCTCAGAAAATACTCAGAATTATGACATAATGGGCTTTCTCCCTATTATAAGGACCATTATACATTTTATAATATTGTGGAATTTCTTCTGGAATGAATTGGTAAAACATGCTATGTTGATAACCTTTCTAATCAATTCAATATTTGAAATCAATATCAACCATATATCATTTTGGATATCAATACAGAGTTTTATCTCTGACAGGAGAATTCAAAAGATCTCTTCCTTTTTTTCCTTTCTATACTGGAAAGAATGGAAAATAAACAAGATTTGCCTGATCTAAGATTTGTTTTGACCCTCACTGTCAAATAATTTAGAAAAGCATATCAACAATGACAAGCAGAGAGTGTTTAGTATTTCTAATCAATGCTCAGTTGGAGAGAAAACCTCTGATGGAAGGTCTGCCAAGCCATCACACTTTCAAGCATCCATCCTCAAATGACTTTGATTGAGAGGATCTGGTGGCCAGAAGCAAGATGCAGAGAGGCCAATAAATTACTTCAGATAACAGTGATGTCAAAGCAGTCTGCCAAAAACAAAAACAAACTCCTCCCCCTGCTATCAAGAGCTATTAGCTAGTAGTTAATATGAATTTGATGATACATATACAGCCTTTTGTTTGTAACATCCTTCAGTGACATTCTTTTTGGCAGGCTTTGGTAAGATGACTGAATAATAGCACAAAGTTCTGTAAAGTACTTTTGAACAACATGTTAATGGATGGTTTGAACTGAATGACATTTCTGTATCTTAGAATCAAGAGCCAAAATGGTTTAGAGTAGACAATAAAAAAAATAAAAAACTGATGAAATGGATGAAAGAAATTTGGGTTTTATATTTTAACAATCAGAAAATAATCAATATTCAACACACAAGACTGCAACACTTTTGCATAAAGCATGCTTTTAAATATTGGCTGCTCATGCTAAAATATGATGCTTGGTAATAAGTGAACTGGATTCAGCTGTTTTCAATAAAGTGCATTTTCATTCTGACTTTGGCTCATAGAGACTCTAAGACCATTTTAATAGCCTGATAGTATCCACAAGTTGATAAGCTCCAACTCTCCTCTATGAAAAATGGTATATTTCTTGTTTGGCACCTTAAAGACCCCCAAAATAAAACTTGAATAAAACGCAGTGAAGCTTAGAATGCTACACTCCAGTCAGTTGCTTTTCATTATTTTGTTTTATTGTTTTTTTTCTACAATGTAAAGTAGGTTTAAAACAGCAGCATTAACCCAAAGTACAAAGAACAGACTAAAAATAAAACTAACTGATAGATCAAAGGAAGATCAAAGGAACAAATTAAAAGGGAATTTGAATTTGGGGAAATCAAAAGTAAACTGCAAAATAATACTATAGACCTTAGTCTAGGTAGGAATGAAAATGAGGCTCTGAGGGATAAAAATACAGTGCATTGCATTCAATCGATTTAACAACATGCCAACTGTTCAGCTGAAGGCACGTCATCCCGAAAAACTTTCAGTAGACAAAAAACTCAATAAAACTGTTTTAAAAGTTAAGAGTTGTGAAAATTAAGTGATCTAGGACCTTAATACAGCGTGTGCCATTATAAAGACTTTACATCTATCCCTCACAGCCTCTGCAAAGTATGTCACCGAGGTTTCTGGAAACCCAAACATAAATCTCAAACCTTTCAAAATGTTTTGCAATGTAATGCGCAAAATAATGCTCAAACAACAACAAAATATTCTTCCTTGCATCTATTTACACCCTATTCACTGCCAAAGTATAGATCTATAAACCTGCACTCCACATGCCTGTTTTTGCAAGCAAACTCTGCAGTCAAGATTTGCATTAAAAATAGCACTAGTTGGAGATTATAGGAAAAGATCACAGAATATTATGGGGAAAGAAAAAAAAATGCTTGTTTCCAATGGTTGCCCAGCAACAAAAGGACACCCTCCATTTCATGCGCTGCTGCACAGCAGCTGATCTTAACATCATGTTTTAGTGTGAACAGCCCCTAATCCGTGACTCTCTAGCGATTCCTTGCTGATGTAGAGACCGGAATGAAGGCGAGCAGCCCCTGAGGAATTAATTTCACCTATATTCGAAGCCCTAACTAGAGATTAAAGCACAGTGGATGGAAAATAATAAATATGTAGAGCCTTGAGAAACAGACACAAAGTAAAAGTGTTTTTGAAGTAGCGGTTCGTATTGTGTGGTAATTGGAGATATGAAATTAGCTCAAGCAATTTCTGCACAATATATGATAGGTGTAAAGCTAATAGGTTTAGCCTTAATAAAGAGCCTCTCCTAATCCTTGCATTAAGGACGGCTAGCGGTATTAGCTTGCGATCACAGAAATAGTCCTATTTGCAGTTTAGTCCAGTATGTGCTAATGTAACAAGAACATTTGCTGGGATTAAATTGCTGTTATTCCATTACTTCATGAGCAACGGCTACACAAGCTAATGATGATCATGTCCTTAATGCTCTTTGATCAAAATACAAGACGTGTTGTCAACAGCTTCAGAATCTATTTAGAAAAATCAGCAAAAATTACCAACCCAGCACTATTATTAGTCAAACATGCGACAGCCTGTGATATTATTCACGATAAGTTCACGGTTCTGTACAGACAGGGTGGAAAATTAACATCTGCCAACCAGGCATGTGGTGAGTGATTTCGCTTTATCTTTCAGCAACCTGCAAGGCGTCTCAGATTAGCCTTTGACAGAGAATACCTTGTAACAATAACATACTTGTTTAAGTAACATTTTTATTCTATCCCCAAAAAATGACCAAAGTAAAGCACACAAGTCACACATCGCCAGTTGCTGTGACTGCCGGGCAAAACAAGTTCATTTTTCACCCCGTGTGCAGTGTTTATTTCCTGTGAAACGTGTCAGAACTCACACTTCCTACTCTTATTCTCACTGCTACAAAAAACACCTGATGTTTCCAAAACACGTAAAAAAAGGAATACAGTATCCATGTGCTCCGAAATATAAAAACTGTTCAATAAAAGAAAGATAAGAGCAGAAAGCTCTTTACATTAATATTCAAGACGATTTTGATGAGAAGGAACAATGAAGAGAGGGTACTGTTAGTGTCCATACTGCTAATGGGGTGAATAGCTGCCATAATAACCTGAAAATGGACAGCCTCTGTTCAGGCCAATGTGCTTTTTGTTAGATTTGATAATAGCAAGTCTTGACTAATCCCTTTGTCTGTGTGTCAAGCTGAATAGTCAAATCCAATAATGAGTGTCATCCCCTTTATTATTGAAACAGAGGCACAATAGCTGATTGACTGAATGATTGAAGATAATAAACAGTTATTATTCGAGATGAATGTAGTATCACGTGAGATGGTTGTTAATTGACCGGTAGTGTTACTAATCTCTCATTGGAGAACCAAGCAGAACACATTTTTGTTTAACCAGTTACATACATGTTTTTTTTTTTTTTACTGTAATGATCTGATGAATTTAGCATTCAAACAATGGAAATTTTCCAGGAAGGTAACAGCGTTGTTATACCGACATGCCAAGCAGCTTGGAGTAGAAGCCTCCGGATTATTCAGTACAAGTGTCAGATTTGGATTAGGCTTGCACAACGACGTCTTGAATATGGAGTGAGGTGAAGGTGCACAGGCTGAAAGGGAGTCTGCATTAACTTCCTTTTTATGCGCTCTGACTTAAGCGTCAGGAGATCTATATGAGACTATTGACATTCCAATGTATCTAGGCTGTGGAAAATTCAAAATTTAAGAACTGGCTGAATTTGAATTGGTCACAGCACACAGTAAGTTAAACTGAAATTTGAACTGGAATGCAGGAAGAGGAATTGTGTATTCAAAGAAATTCAGTAATGCATTCTGGAAGTGTTCTTCCTCTCTGAAAGTTAATCAATCAATGAATAAATTTACTAAATGCATACACATAAATATACAAATATCTCTTTTGAGCTTTCTATTCAGAAAATCCTGAAAGAAAAAAAACATGTATTAGGGTTTCCACAAAAAAATAACTTTTTTTCATCATAATAGTAAGAAATGTTTCTTAAGCACCAACTCAACATATATAGAATGCTTTCTAAAGGATCATGTGACACTGAAGACTGGAATAATGGCTGCTGAAAATTCAGCTTTGCCATAACAGAAATTAATTGCATTTTATATATATTAAAATAGAAACAATTATTATAAATTGTGTAATATTTCACAATATTACCGTTTTGGTCTTTTTTATATTATATAATAGAAAACAGTTTTTTTTTTATTTTTTTTTTTTACAGTAAATTTCACAATGTCACTGTATCTGTTGATTAAATAAATGCAAACGCCAAACTTTCAAATGGTAGTGTGCACACAAACATAGATAGATGGATAGACAGACAGACAGACAGACAGACAGACAGACAGACAGATAGACAGATAGATAGATAGATAGATAGATAGATAGATTTAGCCATATGTCAAGGAATGTTTATCTGCAAGTTCTGCTTCATCAAATGGAAGTGCATTGATTTATTTATTTCTTGGCTCTCATCAACCAGAAAGACGAATACAGTAGGAAATGTTGCTTTTCTCAGTTATATTGATCCAATGCACAAAAAATAATAGCTAAAGTGCTAAATGACCCATTATAGATAATTTACAGTAATCCTCCTATGATATTTGTCTTCAAAAACACTATATTACAAGAAAGTACATGACAAAAGATGCAGAGTGAAATGGTAGCTAGGTTGTTAATATGGAATATTTAAAGCTTCCCTGAAGAGGAGCAGAATTCTGATGAGCCAGCTGAGAGGATGCAGAATCGCAGGTTATTATAAGCCTCCGCTGTGATGCCGAGTGGGTGTTTTTCAGCCAAGCATGCTTTTTAACTACAAATGCATCACACACTCAGACATTCACGCATACACGCACATGCAAACACTTAGTCACATACTGTTCCTTTGAGAAAATTCAAGCTAATCCTTGGGAAGACATGACTTCACAGATCATTCTTTGTCAATTATGTAAGACGTAACTAAAACGGTCGTTTCTAATTGAGGATCGCTGAGGCACAGTACTTGTTCGTCAATCTGATGTTAAATGACGTAAATTAGATCTTCCTTTTCACAAACGCATCACTTTCTTTCACAAGTATCGCCACCGACTGCGTTCAGACAATATGCCTATTTCTATTTATGTAGAGGACATTTACGCATACATTATGTGTAATACACCCACACATGGATACTATTAATTAGTGATGGTATTTCATGTGGTGGTCTCTCCTGAGATTAGCAAGACCACCAATCGACACATTGGCATTGTAAACCTCAGAGTTCATATATACAGCATCTCTTTCTTTCTCCCTCTTTCTGTTCAAACAGTATTCTCTGAAGTTTTCATGTTTTTTCTATTTCTACGTACTCTGGAACGTTTGATGTTATTCGTGATTGCCAATGGAAGGTAATGAAGCCCACCTAAAATCAAAACATGTTTTGACATTTTTTTTTAGAACGGCGCTTGCTGTAACGTCTAGAGCCCATAATGACTTTCCATACCAATGGCTCCTCTCATGTTCTCTCTTTAGAAAAGAGCGAGATATACCCTTTGAAGCAATACCACTGACAAGGATCATCCCATTGAAGATAAAGGTGGCTTCCATGTTGTGTGAATCGCCTACCACTGGAGGACAACACTCGCCGTGGGCTGCAAACTCGCATTTACTGGGGACATCTCATTAATTTCTCATTGGTGTCAGTGATGGACTCAGCAGGTGGGAGAAGCGTCATGATATTAAGTGGGATGTGATGATAGAGTGAAAATGAATTGCTAAATATGCATGGTTTGAATTCTGACGGACCCCGGACACAAACTGAATGCAAATTTGAGGCAGCGCCCACTCGACAGTCTTGGCTGGAATGAGGTATTCATGTCTTGTCCGTATGAGAGTCTTGTCATACGTTCATGGATGAAAAAAACAGAACATTATCAAAGATAAGAGTATGGTTGTCGAAATTAGCTTTCCATTGTGTCCTTGAAGAGCAGTCATTGAGTAATCTGTCCAGGAACCTGTGTTTCTATGATTTAGAATGGGAAGTAAAATGATTGAAATTAAATCACTTTCTGTAAGAGAAGAATGATAAGTTGATGAATTAGACTGAAAATCATGCCAATTTTATAAAGATCAGAATGAAAGCAGTGAATATATTTTAATAATATAAGTATTATTACATTTTTTTTTTTTTTTCAATTTTAAAGAGAGTGTGGTAGGGATTTAACTAGTTACCACTATCCCATTAGCTTTTTTTTTCATTTTTAATTTAAATTTTTTTACCACGTCACGGGGAGAGCAAAATCTGAGTGACTCGTTTTTTCACAAGCTTGCAGATGTAGCGGAGTGAGGTATAGACCCAGTATGATTGGCTGGCGTTACCCAAACAGGTGAACCTATCAGTGTTTGTACTTTATCATGATTGGTCAGTTGGGTAAGTTTCATGAGCCAATTAGTGCCTGTGTTGTGCATATAAAAGGGGGAAGTGTTTGGTTGCTTGGGATGCATCATCCTTGGTACCGCCCCTTTGTGACATGTGGCACTCTGAATGAGTGCTAGGAGTTGGGTTCTCCTCCTGTCTGTCGTGTGCTGGCTGTTGGCCAGTTTTCAGATATTACCTTGTACTGCGTGTCCACATGGAGTGCTGTTTAATTTTTTTTTTTTCACGAGTGCGTGTCATGGGTAGTGAGTGTGGGGTAGAAATCTGAGGGTCTTTGCTGGCCACCTCCCTCTTTATTTTGATATCTTATTGTTTTGTAAGTTACTGGTAAAGACGTGTGATGGATTGAGACCTTGTGAAGTGTTGTATGTGTTTTTATTAATCGTATGTTAATGAAGTGATTTTTGTTTATATCTGTCTATCCTTAAGCTCACCCTGCCTTTGGCAACAAACCTGTGTCCCTTTGCTTGGGGCTGTTATGTCCCGGTGTATTCCGGGTGGCGTAGTCGACTATAGGATTTCTCTTATTATTGGTAATTTTCAAACTCCTGACCACTTACTGCCACACAGAGAAAGGCTTGAAAAAATTTACGAGCCGTTCTTTTTCATGTTTTCTGCGTTATAATTTTTACTTTATATTTATAATTCAACTGACATCCAAAAATAACCAATGTAGTGATTTAAACGTGCTTGGTTATGAATAAAGTAGGGTTGGGTAATAACTTTCAATTTTCCTCAAAACATGTGCCAAAAGCAGAACGAAACAGCGGTACTCATTTGAACTATGCCACACGTATCGTTTATCTGCTCGGCTCAAAGTTCAAATGGCAGCGCGTGCTCACTAAAGCATGCGTTTACACACTGATAAGTCTCGGTCACGCGAGCACTAAACAGTGCTCTGAGGTCCAGTGTGAAGCACTTCAATTCAGTGAAGAACACAAATGACTCAGTTATTTAAACTAATTTAAAGCCTAATGAAACAGCACTGACAAACAGGAGAAACACTGTGCGCAACGATGGAGTCAAAAGGCTTTTCAATCTACAAATTTCTATCGTTTACCATGGATTTACTGTGGTAACACTAATTGCACAATGGTATTGTGGCAGGAATGTGGACTATTCATATCAAATTTCTTTTACATAATTAATGAAGACATGTATTAAAGGAATATATTAAGTTATAGCATTTATACTAAATTTAGATTTATTTCCACACAAATACCTAGAAACCAAATAGTTACATATATATATATATATTTTTTTTTTTTACCATGGTATTGAGGTGCTGTATGTGTGGTTTTAACTGTGGTTATCATGATCTAAATATATGGTCCATTTAAATGCATACAGTCAAAATAATTAAATTTAACCATATAAAAACGAGGTTGTTATTATTTCTACAGATGTTACGGTTTCTGATAATGAACATAAATTTACATCTGCAGCCTAACTCAAGCAACTAATACTGTCAACTCAAACTACTGTCAAATTGCATTTCTGCGAGAGAGAGTTACAGTAATGTTATTGCAGCATGCACTGTAAACTGTGCTGAAGATACACGTCTTCAAAGTTAGGCAGCATAAACCTGTTTCATGATTTGAAACAATATCACTTATTAGAACATGCAGAAACTAAGAAATTAATTTTCTTAAGACATTTATTTTGCTAAGTAAAAATAACTGAAAAAGTTAAAGAATAAAAAAAAAAGTTTTTGTCATCTTCTGACCATAAAGAGTAATTTAAAACCACAATTAATGTTCTGGTTTACACAACTTTCACTATGGTGCAAAAATGTGCCTTTAAAATTGAAAGAAATAAAGATTTGAAATGTATTGTGATTATTGTTATTGACTGATATGAGAAAATGTTAGCATGGTAAATTTTTTGGCCATATAACTCAGTACTAGACTAAAGCTAACTTGATTTTTTCTACACTGTAAAAAATACGTGTAATTTTAACAGTAAAAATTTGTAAAAACGCTACGGAAAAAAAATGTTAATAGGTTAACAGTAAGTTGATCATTAGATGTGACCTTACGGCACCAAAACTGAAACTAGCTTTAGAGATAACCAATCACATTTTCAATTTATTCATTTAGCAGACACTTTTTCCAAAGTGATAAATGAGGAACATCACAATAATTTTGTCATAAAAGTAAAATTTTTAGTTTAAAAGCTAGATGTAGTACACGCATTAGACAGGAAAAGCAAAAAATACAAATACAAATAATAATAATAAAAATAAAAAATAAGAGAAAAAGGGTTATGATATACATCTGTGTGTGTAGTGTTTTTGCTATTTAGTGATTCCAGTGCTTATTATCAAATTGCGTCATACGTTGAAAAAAAGACATGAATTTACTACTTTCACCTACTCCTTCAAAACAGCATTTTTATTCTCTCCAGCAACCACTGAACCGAACGCACAAGATTGTGGGATATCATGGGCAGTGAAGGATACAATGCTGCTTTCAAATCCAACCAGAGGAAGACATCTCGGAAGACAGGATGATAAGCAAACATTGAATTCGGATGTGCCTTGATTCCCCCTATTTTCCCCACATACTGCCTCTGAAGGATACACCTTTCAGATACAGTAGGTGCAACACCCAAATTGTGCAATACTGAGTTACTTGAGACCTCAACTCTGTCCAAAATACGCACTAGATGATCAACACACAAATGTTTTCACATCATCAAGGACACATCAAATTAGTGGCATAACCCAGCAAATGCATTTCTCCCCCTTTTTTACTGCAGTATAAAACAGCAAACAAACTATCGCATCACAATAAACTGATTAAGAATTAATGACTCTGGAAATGAATCCCATCCAATTATATTTCTCCATTTGCTCTCTAATAACACTTACAAAATCATTGATCTGGATGTTTTATTTGGTTCTCTTTACAGGGGGTCGTTAGAGACTTTAGGAAAGAAGGAAAGGATCTTGTTTGTGGCACCAAGGCTGTTTTTACACATAACTGGAAATGTGCTTGTGTGACTAACGGTCTAAATCTGTAAATAAAACCACAGCTGCGGTACAGACACTCTGTGTCAGCGCAGAGAACGCCTGGCTGCTGTTCACACGCTGACTGGTGTGCGGGTGGAGAGGAGGCCTGCCTTCCTCACATCCCCTGCCAGGTTTGTGTCTGTAAGCCTGCTGCCTCTCGTCTCGGCGTGCCTGCCCACAAACTTCTCCATTTCATTTTACCCCTCACCATTTCGCTCTCTCCCTTCCACACAGCAGGCTCGGTTTATCCGTGCCACCATTAGGGGGCGCTATGGCGGCTCAGCCTTGAACTTTAACACTGAAATCTGCTTGCGTCCCAAAAGTCTCTGGCATCGTTGTTCGGAGACACTCGCCCCTGACAAAGTATCAAAGCAAAGCCTTTTATCACCCTTCGAAGATTAATTTTGGCTGGGGCTGCTGGATACCTTCAGGCGACCATGTTGTCTTTTTTATTATGGTGCGAAAGACGCGTCTAGGTGCTCAGGGCTTGACTTTACGAGCTAAGCGGTGCGCTTGTAACTCCCCAGAAGTGTCCCTAAACAAATTATAATTACAGAGTGGCGGCGACGGACTTCATAAGATGCCATGGCGAATAAGCGGTCACTGAGCGAAGCAATAGCATTGTGCTACCTGAATTGAAGGGGGATGGACCTCTGGAACACAGATTTAAAGCTTTGCACCCAATTGAAGTAATAACACTCACATCAAAGGCCGAAGAAAACAAGTGTCTCTCTGGTCCCCTAAGCCGGTATACCAACAATGCATCATTTGTGACAGCCAATCAGAAGTCGTTGTTCTTCCCTTGCGCCGTTCCCGAAGTTATGTCACTGTTGTCGCTGGCTGCGAGATGATTAATTGGTTGATTAACCCCAAGGACTCATTGCTCACTGTGTTTGTATAATAAGTCATCTTCCCGTCTGTCTGTCAAGACCGAAAGGTAAACATACATTTTTTGCGAGAGAAATTTAATAGTTTCAGGAGAAATGAAAGACTGTGTACTGAATTCTTTAATTCTGTTCATCCTATTTTTGAATACGTACACAATATTTCTCTCTCCCACACTCAATACTTGCAGTCAGATGATAAAAGATGAAAAAGTACATTGCAGTCTGACAAGGTTATGGGCAACAGCAAGTAATGAGAGAAAGAGAGAAACTGTGCAATTCATCATTTATCACTACAGAGAGTACACTCCCTCCCTCTCTATCACACTCCTAACTATACTTTCTCTCTCTCAAATCTCTTTCTCACTCTAATAAAATGGGGTAAGATGGGGTAATTATTTTTTTATACAAATGGCGATGAAGAGTTTCCACAGAAGACCTACATATTATTATGACCTTGATAGCAGCTTTTTAATCACTTTATGCAATTGTTAATTAATGTCAACAAAGCCCACTATAGGTTGTAAGATTAGAATCGATCTAAGAGGAGTCTGTGGATTGCGTTATCTTGAACATTCTGATATATTGGTCCTTCTGCTGCCTTGGCAACAGCTTAAAGAGAAATGAGAAATGTTAGCTGATATGCTCTCCAGCACATTGATACAAAAACAGTACACTGCAATCAATCAATCAATCAAGACTTTTTTGCAAAAAAAAAAAAAAAAATCCGGATAAATTCAAAACTAATTCCAAATGCTCATAAATAAAATTTTACTTGGTACTAACACAGTAACCTCCGATAGAAACAGTCTCTTGGAATAAGACTCTAAACCTCACACTGCTGGTACAACCCAGCATACAGCAGAGGGCACTTGGGAAGAGCTCATAATAAAAGCCGACAAGACATGTTCCTGACTCTTTTCAACCTCAGACATGCGATAAGTCCAACCAGTAAGAATGTCAGAGCCCCACTGGCTTCAATAAGCCCTGGAGTCAAGCTCCCGTCTGTCACCCAACAACTACCTAATGGTGCCTGCCAAGTGGACTCCAATAAGCAGAGATAAAGCCCAATTACAATCAATCAATCAATCAAGACTTTTTTGCAAAAAAAAAAAAAAATCCGGATGAATTCAAAACTAATTCCAAATGCTCATAAATAAAATTTTACTTGGTACTAACACAGTAACCTCCGATAGAAACAGTCTCTTGGAATAAGACTCTAAACCTCACACTGCTGGTACAACCCAGCATACAGCAGAGGGCACTTGGGAAGAGCTCATAATAAAAGCCGACAAGACATGTTCCTGACTCTTTTCAACCTCAGACATGCGATAAGTCCAACCAGTAAGAATGTCAGAGCCCCACTGGCTTCAATAAGCCCTGGAGTCAAGCTCCCGTCTGTCACCCAACAACTACCTAATGGTGCCTGCCAAGTGGACTCCAATAAGCAGAGATAAAGCCCAATTAATTTCCATCACACTGTCCTTAAAAGTATAATCACAGAGAGCCTGTCTGGTTTAACATTCAATTTTTCTTTCAGTAAGTCAAACATACGCTATGCTTACTGTGATGCACGTATGGTTTTTGATCATGTTGGCAACTCCTACTTCTCAGTGAATGTTAGTTTAAGGTGTAAGACCATTAGACTGAAAATCCATACTCGATTTGCTTGATTGTGATCACAGCAGCTCTCATCCATTCATGCATTTGTCCTTTGTGAAGCAGTGCAGCAAAATGTGTTTATCTTTACCCAGTGGTGCAGCAAAATCAGAGAAGACTTTTCTCATTCCAGCGGAGGCCCCCAGTTGCTCAGTCTATGACCACTGTCAGATCTGTCTCTGTGATGTCCTTTAGAGGCAGAAAAACATGACCTTTGTGTGGGAGCATCTTTATTTGTTAGCTGTCTTTCAATACCAACAAAAAAGGTCAGAGCAGAGAGGTTTAAAGGCACGTCTACAGTTATGGGCAGCACAGGCAGAAAGTTTGAGAGGCGACTTAATCCTTGACCCTTATCAGAGTATTTGCTATAAATCCCACAATTGACTTGGTGAGGAGGCATCAATTCTAAAAAGTGGCAATTCTTTCTAATTAATTGAAGGATTTCAAGTGAGAATGTGTATACTGTAATTCATGTCATTTTCTGTAAACAACAAATGCATTCTTCATGAATGTCAAAGATTTCTAAAATAGTAGATCATTTCAGAATTGTGCAGTGTATAGTTTTCTTAAAGGGGTCAACGGATGCAAAATTCACTTCACAAGTTGTTTGAACATAAATGTGTGTTGGAAGTGTGTATACACATCCATCCAATAATGATAAAAATCCACCAAGTGTTTTTTTTTTTTTTAATCCCTATTTTAAAATCCCCTTTCTCAAATCAGGCTGTTCTGAGATTCCTGTCAGAATGACGTAGTTCTGCACAGGCCCCTCCCATGATAGTTGATTGACACTAGCGTCTTACCTTAGACCCACCCTGAGTGAGCTGTGAGCTGTCCGCCATTGTGTCGACTCCGGTGCAAGGGAAGACAAGAACGTCTCCGATTAAGCGATTGAGGTGTTTTGTTGTTGGATGTAATAATGAACATAGCAGTCGTCATTTACTACTGACATCTGAGCTGCTGAAGACGCAGAGGATTAACGTTACTTTCGTTCTGAAGGAAATGCGCCGATCCCGATCTGCCTAAATGCGTCTATATTCGCGCGAATCATTTGTGATCCAGCTTCATCAACAGAAGAAGTGAGTATAAGGGTTTTCTATGAATCTTTGCAAATCGCCTTTCCTAATAACGTGCTAGTTAGCCAGTTTCGCGGCTGAAGTTTACAGTCTGCTCGTCACCTCACGGAAGAGAGGGGCGGGGTGAGCAGAACTCATTAGCATTTAAAGCTACATGGACTAGAATGTTTTTCTGAAAACAGAGCTGATTTTGACAGGGTAAAAAAAGGGTGTGTTTTACACTACCATTGAGAAATTTTAACCAAAGTATGTTATAGACTTTTCATTAAGACCCTAAAGAATCATATCAACTTGTGGAAAATGGGCATCCGATGACCCCTTTAAGGACAAATTGTGAGTCACATATTAGAAAGGGACTAAAGTGCAATAACAACAGTTGTACTCATGGGCATGCAAAAACACAAATAAATACAACATGTACAACTAGTACAGTCCAATGCACAAAGCAAAAGTCTTATGAGCCTTTTTTTAGTGAATCGAAAACATCACTGCAGTCAGTGCATTACACCTATAAAATGATTATTTTTATGAATCGAATACATACTGTGCAAGCAGCAGAGTCAGATTTTACGACCAAATAAATCAAAACACGCAGTACAACCAGTGTAGTCCAATTCAGCTGGATCTCTTAATGAATCATTCAAAAACATTTATAAAAACAGTAGCTATTAGATATGGAACGATATTCCGGACAATTTTCAAATAGAATAGCAAATTGTATTTTCAATTGCGTTTTCAATATGTGGACGCATACATTGTGACATAATCCAAATGCAATTGCAAATCCTGCATTACCGTTTGCATTTTCGCTTTCGCGAACGCACAGTGACTGCCAAATTTCAAATGAAAAAGCAAAGTCCATTTGCAACTGTATTTCCCATGTCTTAGGAGTTACGAGCCTGTCATATTTAAATAGCAATATTAATTACCACGTCTGCTTTTACACTCTCGCTGCGTCGCGCATGTAACCTGCCAAAACTCAAATGGAATCGCAATTCCTTTTGCATTTGAATTTCCGATGTCTACATGGAAAGCTGCCAATCATCGTCAGGGGCGGGGCTATACTAGGGGGCGTGTTTGTATTGGGAGGTGACGTCACTCACAGACGACCGTGCCAAATGCTCTGATCAATGGAGGTAATCGGTAAAGGCTCCGCTAAAGGCATCTAGCAATCAGCCTGATCTCTTTATGAATCATTCAGAAAGACTCATGAGGCACCGGTCTCCTTCACTGTATGAACGCTTTTTGGAGTGGTTATTGAATTAACCTTGCTGAGCCTAATAAAGTGCAAGTTTTGTGGCCCTTATACTGGAAAACAGTTTTACATATAATTCTTCTAAATATGCTTTTATAAATATGTATTCTGCCAATAAGGTAATTATGTTTGTGTTCTCCAAAAGAAAGAAGGCCAAATGGGGTTGGAACAACATGAAGATGACAATCTTCATATTTAAGTGAACTGTCCTTTAACAGATAAGCAAGCCTCATGTGACCTACTGTATAATCACATAGATTTAATGTCACAATGAACTTGCTTCCTGCATGCTAAATGTAACTTTAACCGTCACTGACATTAATTTCAAGGTTAGATCCATGACTGGAATCATCAAAGGAGATATTTCATTCCACCAGGGAACAGTGACTGACAGGAAATCTGACTTCAGAGAAGACGGCCAAGAAATGACTGCCCAATTAACCTGTCCTTTCAGTGTGTACAGGGCCCGGCAGAAAACTATTGTTCATAGAGGGGGAAAATTATGGAGATACTGATTGTGTCAATGGGCATTAAAATGGATTAAAGATAAGTAACAGGATTGGTACACACAAGTGCACCAGGTAAAATCGTTTGTGGTTTCTTAATACTGCCAAAGCCGAAATAGCCCTGATGTCCTGGGGCTATCGTATCTTCCAGTCAGGCTACCAAAATGCATCACCACCCGGGCTATTTTGAATAGTGATACAAAATTCCTTCCTTGATTCACATTGTTCGCTCACTTGTTTGTGAACCCCCCCCCACAAAAAAAAATATATTTTTTTTTTGCTCATCCAAAAAATGAACCAATCTGTGACTTAAAATCCGTAATACGATCCAAACCATGAGTTGTAGGATCAGTTGCACCCCTACTCTGTTGACTTGTTATTTGAAGGAAAAATCAGTTTTTAATCATGCTGAATTGTCCACCGTCTTGGAGATGTTACCACAGTTCTTCTGGATTTAGTCTGTATCAGTTTTTTCGGGTTTATTCATGTCATTCCAGACAGACTGAATGATGGTGAGATCAGATCTCTGTGTTAAAGGGGTCATATGATGCGATTTCAAGTTTTCCTTTCTCTTTGGAGTTTCTGACAAATAATGCTGACTCACAGCCTGTAAGTAAGCTTTCATATTTAAAGGATTTGCCACTGATGATTCAAACGCGAGTTTTGAGAAGTGTAGAGTAGCGCTTGTTGTTTGTCGTTTCTCCGATCACAAATGCAGACATGGTTTTATGTTTACGCGGCGCGATGCAACGTAACGCGTAAAAAGACAGTATAAGTCATTATAATCAGTACTTATGTCCCCACTGGATGCAACAAATGCCTCGTTTGGGTTTTATTGGTTTTGTCTCGTTGCGCCGGGACACGGCATCATATGGTAAGGGGCGTAACATTTTAGTCACACGCTTGAGGTATTCGGCCAATCACAACGCACTGGATAGCTGGCCAATCAGAACACACCTAGCTTTTCAGAACGATGAGCTTTGTAAAAATCGTCTCCAAGTTACGCATGTAACCATGGTTCCCCAAAGGGAACGAGATGCTGCGTCGAAACGCTATGGGAACGCCTTTAGCGTGACCACGCTCTGAATCACATGTGTAATCAGTCCAATGGATGGGCGAGACGTCACGGGTGGGGTGACGTAACGGCCAGGAAGCTTAAAAGCATGTGCTGTGGAACCGGCGTCAGCTTCTAGGAATGAAGCAAGCGCTGACAGGGATGCCGGAAGTATGGCCCTGAAAGGCAGCGTCTCGTTCCCTTCGGGGAACCATGGTTACATGCGTAACCTGGAGACGGTTCCCCTTCAGGAACTCGAGCTGCATCGAAATGCTACGGGAACGAGAATGCCCACGCCGCCAGACTTACAAATCCCTGCCTAGTGTGGAAGTGCTCAGCTAAAGCAGGAGAACGGAACCAGGAGTGGCGCAGAGAGCAGCAAGTCACCTGACAAAGTAGGCGGGGACATCCCGCCCAAAGGCCAACTTCAGAAGGAGTGAGTCTTGACCCCCAACGGAGAG
>NW_015642811.1:2132004-2132549 GCF_001515625.1 Sinocyclocheilus rhinocerous
GTAGGCGGGGACATCCCGCCCAAAGGCCAACTTCAGAAGGAGTGAGTCTTGACCCCCAACAGAGAGGGGAGATCAGAGGACTCAAGGCTATGGAATAGCATCCTGATCCACCGCTTAGCATAAGCTTCTCTGGCCGGAGGCCTCAACCTCAGCGCACCGTGAAGGAAACGTGTCACCAGGGGTTGTCTGCCCACTGACTGGCCACCAATAGGGGCGTGGTAGGCCGCAATGGCTGCCACGTAGACTTTTAGGGTGGAGTGGGTCAACGCTGCGGAAAAACGGGCCTGCAGGAACTCCAGAACTGTACGAATCGGGCAGTTAGCTGGGTCGAGCTGGCGGTTTCCGCACCAAGAAGTGAAAAGTTGTGCCCCCTCAAGGGCCACACCCATAACTTCCACAGCTCCAGGAGGGGGTGAAAGATCGTGCCCTCCGCCTGTGAGAGGAGGTCCCTCCTGACGGGGATCTCCCATGGAGAGCCGTCGAGAAGGGAAATCAGGTCCGAGAACCATACTCGGCCCGGCCAGACCAGGGCTACTAACAACAGA
>NW_015642811.1:2132962-2147533 GCF_001515625.1 Sinocyclocheilus rhinocerous
GTTGTACCCCCTCATAGACCACACCTATAACTTCCAGCTCCGGGTGGGGGTGGAATATCATGCCCGCCGCCTGTGAGAGGAGGTCCCTCCTGATAGGGATCTCCCATGGAGAGCCGTCGAGAAGGGAAATCAGGTCCGAGAACCATACTCGGCCCGGCCAGAACAGGGCTACTAACAACAGACGGGCCCCGTCCCAGCGCACTCTCTCCAGAAGTCCCGGGAGCAGAGCGATCGGGGGAAAAGCGTACAGACGAAGCCTCGGCCAAGTCTGCACCATAGCATCCAGTCCGAGAGGAGCTGGATGAGTCAGAGAGAAACAGAGGGGACAGTGCAATGTCATCTGAGTTGCAAACAGGTCCACCTGAGCCTGGCCAAAAATTCTCCATATCTGCTTCACCACCTCGGGGTGAAGCCTCCATTCCCCGGGCCTCGGCCCCTGCCCCGACAGGATGTCTGCTCCCATATTGAGTTGCCCAGGGATGTAAACCGCTCTTAGAGAAAGTTGCCTCGGCAGCGCGCGAGACGCTTGGTCACACAAACAATATCAATCTCCTCTGAGAAAAATAGCTGCAGCAGCGAGCTCTCACTCAGAGGGAGAAGAAACCGCAGCGTGGGCTTCCGAGCCTCGAGAACGAGCTCTAGATCTAGGGAATGCATGTGGAGATATGAAGAGCCGTCTCCAACCCGTCCGCCAGATCACGTCCGATCCCCGCGATCTTAGTCGCCACCGTGCCTCAGCAGCAGCGGGACCGGAATCGCAAGATCACAGGCACGGACACACTCCTCGGAGCGTGCCTGGCGAGAGTGGAGCGCTTAACAGTGGGAAAAGCACAATCAACCCCCCAAGAGCCGACTGCACGAGCTCCGCTCCCCATTAATGCTGCTCATTATAATATTAGGCATAATATGCTTGTGTAACTGATGCTTGTGCAACTGGCGAGCTCATCGATGCCATCCGCATCAATCTCCTCGGAGAAAGACTCTCCCCGGGGGGAAGGACTGCAGCGCGGGCTTCCGAAACCCTGAGAACCCTGAGGGCGCCGGATCTGGTGGTTAAGGAAGAAGATAGGGACTCGCCTGTCTAAATTCCCACCGGATCCATATACGAAACCCACAAGCACAGCCGCCGCTCTGCCTCGGCGAAAGCGGGGCCGACACCGCGAGAAACGCTCGAGAGCTGACTCTGCGTGCTTCGCTCCCAAACAGACAACACACAAACTGTGTGTGTCCCCACCCAAAATATAGCCCGGGCAGGGAGGAACACACAACCTGGATGCTGCATGCTCGCCCAAATGCTTCTTTTGACTGAAGCTTTGACATAATGGAGCTTATAAGTGGACAAACAACACTAAATAAGACTCACAAACAGATAGCGACTGACACATACACAGAGCGTTTGCTGAATGACAGAAAGCTGGCGCCGGTTCCACCGCACGTGCTTTTAAGCTTCCTGGTCATTACGTCACCCCGCCCGTGACGTCTCGCCCATCCATTGGTCTGATACACAAAATAATGTTCTTTTTTAGCAACGTCATATGACCCCTTTAAGTATACTGGCTATATTGATTGATTGATTTTTGGTGGTGAAAATACTAATGGCCTAAGACGTTTGCACAGTATCGTATATATAAGAAATTATATAAATTAATAAAATGCAATATAAATAAAATATATATTTTTATTAAAAATATATGAATACAAATAAATAAATGTTAATAATTTAAGGAGAAAGCTCACAAATATCCTAAAATAGAGGTTTTATCATATTTAGCTCACTTCCAAAGTATAGAAGTACTTACACATACAGACACACATCAAAATTAACCCTAAAATCTATTTAATAGAGACCAGTTTGACATTGCAACTCATGTGTGGTTTCTTCTTGTGCCCTCATCTGCCATTGGTCATCAAATTGATAGTCCCGTTCCAAGATTACTGTACACTAAGCCAATATTGGCTAGGCCATGGTGACCGTGTCACAGAGCCATTGTACTCGGGGGACTCAGTTGGCCTACAAATGTCTTTTAGCATTCATACATATTAAACTGGAGAAAGTGTTTTAACAGGAAAAAAAATACACACTTCAGCTTTAAATTTATTTTGTGCGGCTCTTCTGTTGCAGACAGGTATACCTCCACATTTTAAAAGCCTCTCCTCATTAATTTCCTTCAAGCCGCAGGTCATTTAAACAAATAGAAAGGTCTAGTTTCCCACTGGGCCCACTAGCAGTAGTCTCGTCATTAAGAAATGATTATGATTCTAATAACTCTTATGTCTTTTAAGCTGTTATAGAGGCAGAGGGCAATTAAAATTACCTCCTACCTCTTAACTCTTGAATCTGAGGATCTCTGCACATGTAGAAAATGAAGATTACTATACTGTGTTCCTCTCAATATAATATTTTTTGAAAAAGCCATCTTGACATTTACCTCATTAAAAGTCATCCAGGGTAGGACACTTCCCAGAAATCAGGCACTTGGAATCAGCGATGCCACTTTGATTTGTCTGAGTCTGTCTGAGACTAAAACTAAGAGACAAGTCCAATCTGGAGATAATGTCTATACACAGAAGCAAAAACAAACACTAAATTTACTTTTTAAGCTTCATCTTGTTTTGGGGGAGCTCCAGTGAAGGTTTTTTATTCCCTATTGTTTCCTCAGCTGCCGGTGGGAGAGGAAGTTAACAGCCAAGCTGTCAATTGCACAGATGTAGACATTCACTAAATCTGCTAGTAGATAAAAAGGTCTTAAAAACAATGCAGAAGTTCTGTAATCAATAGCTGTGTGGCTGTGCTCAAACTTGTGGGGATACAGGGTGTTTGGGCAAGACGTACATTAGAGACTTCTGATCTGAACCTGCTTACCATTCAAACGTTAGGTGTCGGCAAGATATATATATATATATATATATATTCAGCAAGGATGCATTCAATTGATCAAAACTAACAGTAAATGTATTATGCTTCCACAAAAATATTCAGCAGCACTACCATTTTCAACATTGATGATGATAATACAAGTTTCTGAAAAGCTGCTGAAAATTCAGTGTTACCATCAGAGAAACGTATTACAGTTTAAAACTTGCTTTGTTGGAATATTTTTTTTTACCATATAAATTACCATTTTACTGTATTGCATATTTTATTAAATAAATGCAGCCTTTGTGAGCATAAGACATTTCTTTCAAAAACATTTAAAAATCTTATCAGCTTCAAACTTTTGAATGATAGTGTTTATGTGTGTTTAAGTTATTTAAATGTATTAAATACATTTGCATAATCTATTATGTATCCCTCAAGCTAGCCTCAATTCTAAATTCTGCATGTGAACAACCCAGTCAGGGTGACCAGAATGAAATTTACTGTCCATAAGATATTTTCCAATTCCCAAGTACTCTTGGCTTAAGTCTCAACCTGGCCTTGGCATTTAGTGTTCATATCAAGGGAGATTATTACAGCCAATTTTTAAACTCTAAAATGTTTTAAGCCCCCAGTCAAGGTCATAGTAGTCTTGAGTGTGTTTTGACTGCAGCATAAAGCTTGAAACGTTCAGATCATATTTTGCAGTTAAGCCCCTTTCAGTTTTAGAAGAGATGCTGTATTATTGTATTCCATGCAGTCTATCACAGGTCACTGGCGACTGACTGTCACAGGTGGGTGGCAAACAAGCAATTTTATTTTATTTTTCACTATGTGTGAATGCAATCTGACAATGAATGAAAAGATGGAATGTTTTCAGAGTGCCTAAAAAAATAAAAGTTCAAAATGATAGAATAAAAACAACTCTTTGCACATGATATTAAATTATATAAGTAATATATATATATATGTGAAATTAATGCACATACAGCATACTAATTATGTATATAAATATTAGAACCTAAGAAGAGTGTGTTAATTCAAATTACTTCTATTTTCGTTTTTTTAATATGCCCATCAACGGAAGTGCTTTTATGACAATATACCCAGAAGTTGGCCATACACATACATATCTATATTCTGCTTTTCCCCGACCAATCCAAGGTATGAATCAGGGCAGGGTGAGCGTGATTTGACCAAGTACAACATGTTCCTGGATCAACATCCTTGTTGATCCAATGATCCAGGAACATGTCTTGGCAAAATCACGGCGACCTCAGGGCAGAGTCCTAACTGAACAGGTGAAGAAAAAAAATCAAAGAAGGAGAAAATAAAAAGAGGAGTTGCAAATAACTATAAATAACTGAATGTTTTACATCCAAACTCACTGTGGAATAGACAAGTTCTAGGCAAAAGGAGGAAGATAAGTGTGTCTCTTTCACAAATGGTATCATCTGTTATGTGACCTATTTTACAAAAGAAGTTTACTTGGCTGCAGATGGGCTCATAAATTTCTGAAACGGACAAGCCAAAGATAGATACACTCTTACACATGCTCTCGAGGCGATAGCTGTGAATTGTTATTAAATCCAGATCAGCTCCTAAACGAGTCTAGCTTCTCCGTACCGTATGTTACCAATAAAGCTGCTGCTCACAAACCTACAAAAACTTGTACATTAAAAATAGAAACAACACTGACTTAATTTCATCTCTCAAGTGCATGTTCCCAATCACACTCCAAGCAATCCATAGGAAAAATGACATACTACGGACATCCTTTGAAGCGCCTATATCTAAAGAACAGAAATAACTTAATTACTTAATGTCAGAAAGTATTTAAAGTAATGTGTTATATCTCAAGACCTCAGAACTTGCACTTGAGGACATTAATGAAACTCTACCTGCAGGTTGTGGCAGACCAGATGGCAGGCATCAGCAATGTCATTGAAGTAATGATCAGTCAGCTGTTGCCAAATGAAGCAATCACCTTTAATGATAAAGCAACTTTAATGAGGCGCTGAGGTAAAACATGATGGTCTACACACATAAAACATACTCTCCTTGAGGAAAGAAATGTAAGATTATGTGAGAAATTTTCTCTCTTCACAGAATTCGAAGTATACCATAAATGCATGAACATTAAAATAACAACTAAGTAGTTCAATTTGTGTATTTTTGGGTCAACTTGTTTTTTTTTTGTTATATACTTATTGACTCTGTCTGTGCTATATTCCTGCTGTTTTTCTTTATCATTTGTGTGGTCAGTCTGCCAGTGAGAGATTTTGTGCTGTGCACACTAAAGTACTGTGAAACTCCATGGGAGACTTCATTTATACATTCAGCAAGAGCGACTAGTGCATTTCATTTCTGATGCCAAAAACATCCTCTTTTTTCAATTTCAGAGAGGACAAGACAGGCACAAGTGCTGCAACTGACAGGCCTGACAAGCATTCATTTATTCTGCCAAACATGAGCTGCTAGATCAATTCAAACTAGAAAACAGTTTGATCAAAGTCACTATAAAGCATGTCTTAGCCTCTCACTTAAGCATATCACTTTATCAAACACATTCGATAAATAAAATAAATAAATAAACCTATTCTATTGAAGGTGCGGTCATTTTAATTATTCATAATGTACTATACCTGAAGTTTACCTGACTGGTGGCAATTTGCATCTCAAAAAAACCTCTTGCAGTTTACAGTCTAATGTCACAAGATCACAAGAATCACAAGAAGATGAAAAAAAAAAAAACAGAAAGGAAATTGGTTGGTTTAACACGTGATTTTGTATCCTGCAAGCTTTTTGAAAAACAACGTAAATTTACACTTAGCAGCAGTGGATTTTGCTTGCAGATCAATAGTCACATTCATTTAAAAGGGAGAAAAGAAGAGAATCTTCTGGTGCATTGCTACTGAACACAATGAATATAGACTGCTTTACACTGGCGAGTTCAGCTCTGAAACAATGCAGCATATCAAATTCTGTTCAAAGATGCAATGTTACATAGAGTAAAAGCTGTACTTAAAAAAAAAATCTGTAATCATTCACTCACCCTCATTGTCGTTTCAAAACTTCATTACTTTTGTTTTGCTGTGGAGCACAAAAGATTAATTTGAAGAGTCATTTGAATTTCATTTTTTTTTAATACCACCCAATACCAATTTTTGAGTGAACCTCCCCTTTTTACTCTCCTGAACCTAATTACCTCCAACCAGTTAATGTGGAAATAAGGAACCATGGGTCTTGAATGTGGAGTCTTTATCAGGTGAGGAGCACAGGCTGACCTTTCCTGAGAGGAAGTTAACATCTGTTAGAAAGATGTGCAGTGGAATTATTCAAAGAGTTGATTGAGGTTTGCCGTTTATGCTGACAGTGGCGAAGTGGATTGCTTTAATTTTCAGACATGCTTCGTCAGAACTTTCCTGATCAACAGCAGCATTAGCATAGCTACGCAGGGCGATTCCTTTGAAATTCCACAGAGTGGATGTCACTAAAAGGTGCACAACCTCCATTTGCTATTCCTCAGCCTCCTCTTCCCTCAGAGGAGCAGTTCTCTGTAGAAATACATAACAGTTTCTTCAAGCAAAGCCTGAATGTGCCCTACATTTCACAACTGTTCTGACAAACAGCTATTAAGTAGCAGAAGGTATATGAGGTGAGCATGAATACTCTTGGGAAATGGGGTTTGTCTTTTATCCCCCTCTCCACCCCACACCACACACACAGCATGTGACAGGATACAGCAATGTGGAATGGAAAGAAAATGATTATCACTGTGCATTTCACATAAAATAAAAATAAAAATCATTATTGTATTCAATATATTTTTTTTTTTTCAAGTGACCATGCGAACATTTATTGTAAATGTATCTGTAAAGGTTTTAATCATTTGCTCCTCTTTGTGAATTTCCCCTTAAGGTACGTCAGCTAGTGCTTAAGATTTCTCAAGGTTAATGCAACGGGTAAACAGAACAAAAGAACAGAAGGTTTTTATTTCAAATATGAGCTAAATTACATATTCGAAAGCATTCAGAGTGCCTTGAGTCATTTTAAATGAGTTCCAAAGCAATCAATGTGTTTGTTACACGTCTGGAAAAACACATTTATAAAAAAAAAATAAAAAAAAAGCACAGATCGTGTGCAACATGCCTGCATCATTATAAGACTCCACTGGCTCATCTGAAATTAATGCATATATGGTAACACTTTCTATGAAGCCCATATTTATAACACATTATAAGGGTATTCTTATTGACCTAGTTAATAATTTCATCTGAAAAAAAAAAAATGCAATGTTTATATGTTAGGTTACATTTTATTTTGATGGTCCCCCTAGTCTATTGACTATAAGCAACTTTGAAACTACGTGTCAACTAACTCTCATTAGAGCATTAGTAGGCTTAGTTTAAGGTTAGGGTTAGAGTAGAATAAGTTGACATGTTAAATAAATAAATAAAGCATTACCAGGTATTTAGCAGACAGTCTACTATTACTCTAATGACTGATAATTGACATGTAGTTGCAAAGTTACTTATAGTTACTAGAATGTCTAAGTATGTGTTACCATATTTTTATTCTCTAAATCTAACACACAAAAACCTTTCTGAATTGTTACATTTTCATTAGGATACAATTTGCTACATTGGCTAGTTCAACCCAGTCTCTTGAGCTATAACGACAAATAAGTAAATATTATAAAACATTAAAACTCTTCTTATGAATATTCATAAGATGATATAACATATTATAAGGGCTTTTATAATGCATTATGCATTCATTATAATGCCTTAAGAATACCCTTATAATGTATTATAAATATGGGCTTCATAGAAAGTGTTACTGCATATATTATAATTGGGGGAAAAAAATAAAGGAAGAAACAAGAAAATGAGGATACCAGAGCCTCAATAAAAAAGCCCCTGAGCTACCAAGATTTTTTTGTTTAATTGTCTGTCCAGATTACATACATTGATTATGATGATGATCACTTTGTTTTGCAGAGGGTGTGTTAGAATCTTCCTGTCTGAGACATAATTAAAGATCAATTATTCCTCTTGGCAGGAGTAATTAAATAATACCACTGCATTGGCGATCACTCTCTGCATCTCTGCGTAAGCCGATTCAGTCAATATCGCAAACTTTGACACCATAAATCAACCTCAGTCTATATTGTTTTCAGTTCCCTTTCGATTTTAACACTCAGTACTAGGTATCAAAACAGGGTTCAACTTGGGTAACAAATTATGTATCAGCCAGAACCATTATCTCAAGAATCACATACTCAACAAAACTGTTTTCATACTCTCTCTAATGCTTTGTGATAGTAAGTGTTCAGATCACATGTATTAACTTAGGGCTTTTAGACGTCCATTTGCGAAGCGTGCTGTTGTGAAAACCTAGTATTACATTGATGCCGGCTGCTTCGATCAGTTTAGGCAGTTATTTTGTGAACTGCTGTGACGTGGCGTAGATGAATGCATCTCGCACAATAAGCGATAATTAGACTACTACGATAATTTTACCCAAGATGCACCAACATGGCTAACACACTGAATTAAGGCGCTGGCTCGTTTGTGGCTCTGCTGCGGGTTCAAGCAGAGTGAATAAAGGCTCTTGCGTACAGGTCTGGTCCCCGTTTTGTCTCCCTGCTGGGCCCCATTGATTTGCATGGCACAAGATGAAATGCATGTTTCCTGTGAGCTCATTCCACCGCTCTAAGCATTATTTTCTCCTGTTCAATCAGGACTTATCTTAGCAGGCTGATGTTTTTTTATAATGGCACTCATAAATTTCACAAAGCAAAGGCCTTGCTGAGATCCATTTTAACTTTCGTTTTGTGGTGGTGTAATATATTTTGGCATTGCGGAGATGTGTATTCATATACCAGGTTAATATCCATGCACTTGGGTTAATGGAAAGGGACTGGTGGTGTGATTTAATATGAGGACGAAGATGTGTAGTTCTCATTGGCTATATTGCAGCGTTCAGGGTCTCTAACACGCATTTCTTCTGGAAGTGATAGATGTTTATGCACACAGAGGATTTCATACTCTCTTGGCAATGCAGAAAATAAACTCAATAAGCTTTCTAAGGCTTAGCAATGCCTATATTTGATAGAGAGAGAAAGGGAGAAAAAACATAATACAACATATTATTGGTCAGTAGTTGTCCAACACAATATTCAAAGGCCCCTGAATTCAAAGATATTTTCTGTATTTCTACTGTAATTATGACCACTTGTTTTCTGATATATTAAATTAATTACCATGGTTTTGTGATTCCAGGAGTTTCAAGAACTGTATATTCTTCAATCAAAACAATAATTGGGGGGGGGGGGCAATATAATTCCCGTTTACATCTTTATTTTATGCACTTTTCAGCATTTATTTTAGATTAGAGTTAGATTGTTTTAGTAAATTAAAAATAATTTAATTCAATGAAATATGTTTCAGTCATCGTGTGCCCCCCTGGATGTTTGCTGAGGCCCCCAAGGTCCCGTTTGTGAACCACTAACCACAATAGATTACTAGATGATCTTCTAGATGAACTATCATAACAGAAATGTACTTCGACATACACCATTGTACTGCTACCATGTCTGCCAAAAATATGTTAATGTCACTGTACTTTTTTAATATATATGTATTCACTGGCACAGTAACTACTATATGAATGGCTTGTTTTATTTTTATTATTTTTTTTTTAGTTTTAAGCCTTTAAAGTGTTTCTCCAAATTTATTTCACAACCTCCTGACTGAGATTCTTTCTTTAGAAATTAGCTAAACCAATGCCATTACTTTAATTAAGAAATGTTCTGGGTTCAAAAATGTTACATTCAGTTGGCACAGGTTGTTACAGTAATAATTTCAACTTGCACGTTGTTTTATTCCTTGAGTTACAATGGACATAAATTGTATCCAGAAGGTTTAAAGTATAAAATGTGATGTTAAATTTTTTATTGAAGAACATTTATTAATTCTTACATTAACAACTATTTGAGGTTCAGCTGTCTGAATTGTGTATTTTAACATTTATTGCCTGGCCTTGTTTACTTTCAAGCCAACCAACCAACCAATAAATACATAAATAAATAAATATAAAAACTAAAAGACATGTCAAAAATATTTTCAGTGGTAATTGACATTATGCCACAAATTTTGTCGATTGAGCTGAAATGATATTGAATCCAGAGCATGTCTTTAATCAATACAAACTGGCAACAGGTACATTGATCCAAACCATTGTGCAAAATTTAATATTTTATTATTAGTTCAGCTAGGAGACTAGCTTCTAATAAACTAATACGAAAGGTTCTCCAACACTGATAAGCCTCTGCTCGTCTTTCCCATGCCCCCTTTGCAAATGTGCTATTTGACACAGCAAACACATTCATTAAAAACAGCAAAATATCCTGTTATAAAGACATTTTTGTAAACATGTTGACAGCATGTGCGATATTCTCTAACATGACAGAACAAGCCAGTAACTCACATCCTGTGGGGATCTGGATATTTTTAGAAGTATGAATTTGACATGACATCAACTTTCCCAAGCTTAACTACGTGCTTTTTTAAAACATGCATTCATGCACTGTAAAGAAAGCGTGCAAGCTGTTTAAACTGTTAAAAACTTTTCTCAGGATCATTAAAACTTACAGCTAATTGGTAGTCTGCATAGTTTTGTTTATCTCCTCAGAACTTTTCTTAAATTTGAATACATTTCACTGTATTAACGAACTGCTTCCCATTGCTACCTGCTGATTGGCTCCATCTGTGCTTGGTCAGAACTAGAACATCAGGCTCCGTAGCAAGACCTTCTGGGTTATACCTATCGGGGTCCTTCTTCTATAACAAAAAGGCAAGATAAAAAATATGAAATCATGGCCTATAGCTATACAGCACACAAGTGAGCTTGAGGAAGTGACTCCAGCTGGACATGATGGAATACCATCTCCCGTCCAACCCTTTCAGATGTCACAAAAAGCACTTCACTACATAAATACATCAAGACATAAGAACAGAAATGCCTGCAATGACAAGAAAATGCCAACACATACTGCTTTATCCTGTCTCCTGTACAACCCATTTCAAAAGGTCTAAGCGTACATAAGGAGCTCAACATAAAGCACCTGAAAACCACCAGAAAGAAAAATGACAGAGTCTCCTGGGGACATTTTGCTATACTATAGTCAGTGAGCTTTCATCCAATCAGTAACTCTCTCACGGTCAATAAACAGCAGAAATAGAGAACATACTGTATGTACACTACCAAAAATAATATTTAAAAAAGGAATACTTTTATACAGCAAGGACACAATAAATTGATCAAAAGCAACATTAGATTTTACATAGCTGCCAACATTTTTGCAAATAAATGTTCTTTTGAAAATTCTATTCAAAGAATCCTGAAAAAATGAGCTTTTAAAACTATTAAGCAGCACTATTAAGCTGTTTTCAATGTTGATAATAAGAAATGTTTCTTGAGCACCAAATCGGCATATTAGAATGATTTCTGAAGGACCATGTGACACCGAAGACTGCTGTAATGACTGCTGAAAATTCAGTTTTGCCATTGCATATCTCAAAGGTCCATGATATTTATTAATTTAGTAATTCTAATTTATAATTTGTTAGTATTTTATTTATCATGATTTATTAATAAACCCAAGATAGTGCCACAAGAAAGCTTTCCCAGATGACTTTCCCAGTGTTTACTACAGTCATGTCATACCAGTCTGAAGTCCTATAGAGCATTATAGAATTCCGCCACGCGTCATTTCCAATGCAGCCATGCCACACAAGTCAGACTAACTGCATTGGGATCGATCGTCTTACTGTTAGCTCTCTTTAAATAAGACAAACCAGTCAATGAGCTTCATTGAAATTAAAGGTGATGGACAGTGGTCCACCTTCAGTTTCAAAGTGATAGATAATCCTGCTATCGATATAAAAGAGTTTGTCCTCTGATAGTTTTCACTTAAACTTTTACTTAGGTGTTTAAGTAGGTAGTATTTTTTTTAATCATTCAACAAAGACTTAGGATTCTATCACAGTCTCAGCAGAGAGAAGTCTGAGCAAAGGAAGTGATGTGAGCAGTAACTAAACAAGATGCCGCTGGAATGATATGAGTGAGTTTGTGGTCTCAGTCTCAGATGGCACACCCACAAACCTCCCACAGTCCGTTCATTTACACACTAAACTGGAACACACACACACACACACACAAAAAAGACAGGTGCCAGTAAAACTGAATACATTTTCAATGTCAGAGTGCACAGATTTTTACCAGTCTGCCTTTAAACAAAGTCATGTGTAAAAGGTTTTAACGAAGAAATAACAGGATTTACTAAAATATGTACAATTAGAAAAAATCATTTCAGATTAAAAAGTAGGGATGCATTGATATAAAAATTTTGTAGCAAAAAGCAGATAATTATTTTCAAGTCATGGCCAATAACAAATAATTGTAACAAAATTCTACACTATTTTGTCTAAATTAGTTAAAACACTGAACATTTTAAATAATTGTATTAAAACCATATATTTCAATTTAGACAACATTTTTTTTTGCATAAAAAATATATAATATAAAAATGGATATGCATTGAGATTTTCTACAAAAAATACATGTAAGTGATATTAACGTTTTTAAAAGATGGAGTGCATGTTAAATAATTGCAAAGGTGATGTAAAATGTACAAATAGGGGCAAAAGTATGCACAACAGAATATTCAATACAGGCAATAAATAAATGTATATTCTATCGGTTATTCGAGATTCAAGATTATTTATTGTCACTGTATGAGCACAGCGAAAGTAGAGCAATCCTTACAGTGCCGTTACATATAGTTACATATGTGCAACTAAACATCTACGTCTGCATACAGACAACAATAAAGAGTATACCATTAACACCATTAACAATACAATACAATACAGAGACAAACAGCACACAAAAACAAGTACAAACAAGGCGATAGTGCAGAATTAAGTCTCATCTGCAATACAAACAACACTAAAGAGTGTGCCATTAACAAACAATACAAAGACAAGCAACACACAAAAACCAGTACAAGGCGATTAAGCCTTATGAAATATTGTATTGCGCACATTATTGCACAATTGGCATGTATGTGGCTATGTATGTATGTATGTACTGTATTTATGTTAGTAAATAGTTATATATATATGACTGTAGTGTGCAAATTTCAAAAGCTTGCCAGAAGGGTTTTTAGAGGTGTAGTTGTTTGTAAAAATGGGGAAGAGTAATGGAGATCGCACACATCCCTGTATGGGTGCCGGTGATGACAGTACAGGTGCTAGATGTGAGTTTTCCCAGTCTTACTAGCTGCTGTCTGTCTGTCTGTTAGGAAGTTGGTGATCTATTGACAGGTAGGTTGGGCACAGCGAGCTAGGTCAGTTCCAGGGATGATGGTGTTGAACACCAACCTGAAGTCCACAAAAAAATATCCTTACATAAATCCATCAAGGTATTGCAGGATGTAGCATAATGCTGGACATTTCCTTTTAGAGAGCATTTTACTGGAGTGCAAGACCCTCAAGCCATGAATAGTTTTGGTCTAGAAAATAAAGAGTGCTTTAATATCATGTTAAAAGATAATTAACTCAACTTCGAGCATGCAAATTACCTCAAAGCTAACAAATATGCACTAAAAGCCACAAAAACCCAATTTTTGTATCACTGTGCTCCTGAATAAATATTTTAGATTACTGTAGCTAATGCTGGCAGATCATTTAATGCTTCACCTTCAGAAATTAAGACTAGCGTGTGTTTTCAACCAGGAGAGATGGTTCTATTCTAAGCTAATTACAAAAATTGGGCTCCGTTCAGTAACATACACTGTAAAATGTAATAAGTTGACTTTACTTAGAAAACGTGAGGAAACCGATTGCCTTAAAATTTCCAAGTAAAGTAGAGTATTAATGTTTAGTTGGCATAACTTAACACAATTTGTAGAGACAACTTGTTAATCAAGTATACTTAAGTACTGTTGACTTAAAATCATTATTTGAGTTAACTTTCTATTAGTGTTCACATTACTAGGAAAATATTAGGAAACCGATTGCCTTAAAAATTCCAAGTAAGCTAAACTAAAAATAATAAGTTAAGACAAAAAGCAACAACTGAACTTGAGTTTAACATTGTTTATTATATATTAAATCTCTTCAGGTACTACAGCGTACCAAACAAAGTCAGATGACCCAACTCTATAAACAGTTTTTTGAATGTAGCATTAACAATTTTTGACAAACAAAAAACACATCGTTACTCATGTTAATCTCCTAAAGCAACTTAAAAGTGCAGTGCAAGTGCAGCTAAAAAAAGGATCCTGACTGCTTGACAATCTTTGACCTGAAACTGAACAGGTGACCTTTAAAAATAATCAACACTAGCTTAAGTCTTACCAATGCTTACAAAAAAAATAAAAAATAAGTTTAGCAATAACACTGCTCTAAAACTTTTAAGAACATTTTTTAAACATTCTTTAACGTTTAAAAATATTTTCAACAAATTTTGACAGGTTTGACAGGTAAAGTTTAATTAAACAAACCTTCTGTGCAACCAGAAGATTAAAGGGATTCAACTATCCCTTCTATCCCTTTTCAAACAGCCTCAACTTACATCAGCAGCAGGTTTTTAAGTGACTGTACTTTTGGTTTCAGAGATTTGTGTCCAAGAGAAAGAAACAC
>NW_015642811.1:2148417-2164111 GCF_001515625.1 Sinocyclocheilus rhinocerous
TGTGTTCTACTGAAGAAACAAAGTCACCTACATCTTGGATGCCCTGGGGGTAAGCAGATAAACATCAAATTTTCATTTTTGGGTGAACTATCCCTTTAAGAAAGAAGCATTGATAAGCTTACCACAGGTTTGATTTGCTGAAGAAATTCAGAGAGTCTTTTTCCAACAGCCCCTTTCTTGCTCTCAAAAATGTCCAGAAATCGTGAAGCATGTTGATCGAGTGCAGAGAAAAAATCTTGCTTGAGGTTTTTGCTTGCAAATCGATTAAACTCTGAATTGATCTGTAAAAGGAAACAGAAAAGTCTATTAGGCTTTTTGTTACTCTTTTAAAGGGATACTTGCAAATTGTTTAATTTACTCACACTCATGCTGTCCTAGATTCACATGACTACTTTCAGATGAATCCAAATGAGTAAATTTATAATATAAAAATAACCCATCCCTGAGTTTATATAGAGTTGTATGGTTTTAACTAAATGCAGTTTGCTTAAAATAATACAGAATGTTTGTATGTTTCAAGCACAATTTACATGTGTTTGGAAGCAGGTGTAAAACCTACTAACATTTAGAAAACACTTTCATGAACCAAAAAGTTTACATCAGAACGGAATCAACAACTTACACATTCATTCAGGTGAATTTTCAAGAATGAGGCCATTCAAAACAAAAACTTGATAAAAAAAAAATGCAGCCAAAGATGCAGTGATTAGCAAATGTTAGACTGCTCATTTCGATGAACACAATCCAGCACAATCCAACAATTTGATCAAAAAAAATATAACATCCAATGTTGCTATGTAACTCTACCTTACTTAATCTGATTATTACATGGTCGATTACTGTATGTTAAGCAACTGAAAAATATGACAAACACGAGATGACTCACCTCTCCATGTGCTTCTCCCATCATCAGATGCTCTGCTGCAAATCGACTCCACCTATTTGTGGAACTGTGCATAACCACTCATTTCAAAATACTCATTATTGTAAGTAAAGTTTAATTGTACCTATTTAGTTTAATAACTTTCAGTGCTAAAAAGTTGTCATTACTTTGTTAAACTTAGTAAAGTCAACAAACTTATTCAAAATAAGTTATAATCACTTACTTTTATTAGTAAGATCATCAGTTACATTTTACAGTGTACAGTACCACCAAAGCCGAGTGACATGCAAGCAATCACAAAACCTTGAGATGACATGTCTACTTTTTAATAAACTCAATGCTATCTGCTCTAATGGAAAAGGCTCTGAGCCAGCACTCATAAACCATTCTGTATCATTCTCTTTGAACTATAATAGACCTTCACTCTGCGTAGGTTACCTCACAGCCAGTGCTTTGTACCCTCTGTACTAGCAAGCTTTCAAGTATGTGTGTGTGTGCATATGTCATCAAAACCATGAACACACTAACGGAACAAGACTTCTCTTTTAGCTGTGTACAGAGATTTCTGGACCCGAGGCTGTAACGTTTACTAAAATGTGTACTGACTGAAGCCAAGTGGTTAATTTAATAAAAATGAAAGGCAGGCTATAAAAACAGAATATAAATACTGATACTAGGAACCAAGCAGACAGCAATACCAAAAGTTATCTCTATTAGCCTGAGCTGCCTCTTATTCACACCATGTATAAAATAAATAAAATAATTCATAAATTGCTCTTCACCTCATTCCAAATTTAATTCTAATTCATCTTCCTGGTCAGTACAGTTCCAGTTCACACTAATAAACTGAAAGAGATAAAATTATTTAATTCTGAATTTTTCACAAACTTCATACACAGATACCCTGTACTGATTAAAAGTCTTATCAAATAAATGATCAAATATTTAATCATATCAACCTTTGCATCAAATAATAAATTGTGTTTCACCCAAACATCATTAGACAATGCTAAAATGAAGACGGTCACGCTAGACAAAACTACTTCAGATGCCACAAATAACATACTGAAAACAGTATATGATGTCACACTCTAGGGCTTCTTTTTTCATAAATTGTAATATTTAAAATGATAAAATATACTATCATCTACTCAACTTTTCCACAACAGACTGAGTTGCAGAATCTTTGAGACGTCAATCTTTAACATTTAGCACATGTTTTATTGCTAAGTTTCATTTTATGATCTCAGACATTAACAAAATCAAACTTAGGTACTCATAAATGGAAAAACGTATCCACATGTGTGATTACCATATTAAAACCACTCTGAAGGTGGTCTTGGCTCACACAAGTTTGTTCTGTCTTGTAAAACATCCAGAATTCTGCCATTCAGACAATGGCAATATTGTCCCGACAGTTGCATTGTTAGCTCTTTCTCCTCCAAAGTCTGCAAAAATGCTCTCTTCCTCTGTCTCTCTGCCCTTCCATCATTGTTTTCTCACATCAACCATCTGCTGTCTGTCCTAAGGGTACTGCACAGGCGGGTTTGCAACCCACATAGCAAGTCATAGATGTGCTTATCTTTGCAAAACTCTCCATGCATGACAGCTGGCAAGGAGCAAAGTTTAGATGCCAACACAAAACAATGGGATTGGGGAAATAACACTGTCTTCTGTCTGAACAATCCAGATGGCCAAAGGTTGGAGGAAATGCGACTCAAAATAAAAACTTAACACCGTCTCACGTGTGTCTATAAACGGATCTAAAAAGCCTGCCGGAGTGATTTATCCCAAGCCCCTATTCCCCTGCTTCTGGCTACACAAACCCTTTCCTTTAGCACGTTCTTGTAGTCACTGTGCCATTTCAGTGGTTTGCACCCCTCAGCTGAACTCCAGCCTATGCCGGAAGCACAGAGGTGGCCCTTCAAGGCCACATTCTCCATCTTTATTTCACAGAAAACCTGAGCCCCGTTGCTCAATCACTTTTCTCCCTCGTGCTTCATCCCAATCCTATCCCCTACATCCCGAGGCCATTCCGGAGAGTAATCCCGCAATGAACCTGCCAGAATCCACAATGAAATCCAGAGGAAACAATAAACAGCTCTACTGCTGGGAGCTATGTGCCTTCTCCTTGTTCTGAGGCAAGTCAATTAAGCAGCCAATGACCTAAAGAACATGTTGTAATAGTTCCAGCACCACAAGAATTGCATTTAATGCATAGCGGTTATAACAGTAATTGGACCTGATGGTTGATTGCATATTTAGGCAACCTCATGCTGCACTCCTTCTCTTTTGTACTTCTGAAGTGTTCCTAACCCATTTGCAATCGCTCAGACTGAGCTTGTTGGGTTTGCATATTTTGCAGGTGCTTTGTAGTGTAAAACAATGGGATGCTTAAGGGTCAAACTCTTAGGACTTGTTTTGTGAAACTGTGAATGGAATATGAAAGCCAGGAGAGCATGAGTCATTACGTATAACCTCACTATGAACAACATCCTCAATTATTTTTAAGCTAAAGACTGAATGCTGCCATAGCAACGGCCTCATGCATGAGGTTTCATGCAGCAAATATGCAAAGCACATGACCACATCACAACCTATGCATTGGTAATCACATAAAGTGACGGTACACTAAAAGTAGAGTTTCCAAAAGCGACAAAGAACTACCATTTTGGGTTCCTCAAAGACCCTTTCAGTGAACAGTTCTTAGTGTGAGGAGCTAAGAATAATCTAAAGAATCCTTTTCCACTATCAAGACCTTTTGTTAAGTGAAAGGGTTCCATGGATGTTAAATACACTTGATGAAAAATGCCAATGAAGAACCTTTATTTGTATGAGTGTACTTAGAAAATATCCCCTTGTTATTTTAAACTACCGACAACTTGACAATGAAATTTGCAACAAGAACACTATGCATCTTTGTTCAGATTCCTGCAGTCATCACTTTTCTTTTCTTTTTTTCCCCAAGATCACTGGCAGGAGTTTTATTGGCAATGCAAGGGTCTTCACCTCTGTTCTACAACCCATTAAGAATTCATGACTTAATTATGAATATGTGATATGATTTGCTCTCATCTCCAAACTACAGAAAATGGCTTCCACAAGAACAATCTGTTGGAGTTGTCATTCCAATCTCCCCTCGTTTATTTTCTCTCGCTGCATTGATGGCCAGTAAATACATTAAATGTGTATGATATAATTATCAGTTAGCAAACAACCATGCCTCAATTAGAATTTGTTAACCCTTTTTGTGAAACTAACAAATTTCCGATGTAATTATTTAGTTGACAAAGTTCTCAAGCTCAGTTTCTGTTAAATATGTTTTGTTATATACTGTGTTAAATATTACACATTTCAATTCCATTCATTAGCATTTCCGAAAGCGTTTATGGATCATTGGATGCACATGGCATTGATTCTACGGTATATCATCAAAACATGTCAGTTTTAACGATTTTATGGAAATGCATTTGCCTTTTCATTCCTGACTCTGCAGCTTGACACCTGTTTTGCCTAAATATCAGCTGGGTTGAGAATACAACAGAGATAGTTTGAGTTTAGTGAGTCTACATGTAAAAAGCACTGTGACATTCGGGAGTTGATCGTTGTCTGTGTATGGTTTGTATTACAAGAAATAAAATTCCATGAAACATGCAAAAAAATATACTTCAAAGCCCCCAGCAAATCAAGCCTCTTATTGTGTTTTAGAATTTGTGATAGGGCTTTTTTGATGTGCTTTTCAAAGCCACTTTGAGCTTCTCTCCCCTTCTCCCCTGTGTTTTTTCTTCTTGTGTGCGGGAGGATAAATTGGATCTGACTAAAGTGCTAAAATCTTACACTTTTAACATCCAGTTTCATGTCCAGATTGAGGTCAGTAGCATGCGTGCTGGGATTTTAGCAGGTCTATCTCCTGCTTAAGCAGGTTTGATCATGATTAACTATTTCGTAAAAAAATTATATTTATGAATGAGGAACTAAACTAATAAGAGCAAATTCTATAATTCCTGAGTTTCACGAATCCATAGTGTACTGCAAACACAACTTGAAAGTCTTGGTTAGCAAATAATACACTGACATAGACTCAGTACTGTAAAGATCTGTCTGTTGCACAGAGTAGACAGTTCTTTCAAGAAATGAATTACTAGGTCTACTTCCTGACTTATTTTTTACTGACATGCTGTAAATTACTATTGTGATTTCATAGTCTACTGTGAGTCATCTGCCAGTCAAAGCTTGCATTTACTTGTACATACACAATATATAGCCTAATAGAGCAATAGGAAGAAGTTAAAAGGGAATACAGACACTTTGGGTCTAATTTACTAATTTTGGTATGTGTGCTGAAAGGCTTTCATACAAAATGTATGCAGAATTCACAGAAAGTGAATATAGGCTACACAAATTTATTCTTACCCCAATCTGCTGGATTATAGATCCTTTTAACAAATTCGGGATTAGAACGCAGAATTAAAAACTATCAGGGTAAACTACTTTAGAGATACATGGGAAATCATAACTTGCTTTTGAATTTCCAACTGCTCCAACAACAAAAGAAGTCTACTACTGTGTTTCAACAACTATCCAGTTTTATGTAATAACAAGTTTAGTGTAAAAAATGCACATAAAGTTTTAAAAAATGAAAACATAGAAAACTTTGCTTTATTTACGATATATTTATATTAATTGCGGAATTAATTAAACGCTTCATCACACTATGTTTCTTCGGTTAGTGAACGAGGCCAAACAAAATCAATAAATGCTTTCCACAGAACCGCTCCTGTAGAGCTACTCTTTTAAAAACGACTCCTTATGCTCTGTAAATATGCAAGTACAGCAAGATCTTCAAATAAAGTCCGCTGAAGCACAATAAACACCTTTTAAATAGGCCTAGGCCACACATGTTCGCATTCAAACCAGCAGCATGACTGCTTTTATACAAAAGTGATAAACAAGGAGCAACTTACATTTAGAGACATTTTGCCTCATGTATTTTTGATCCACCAGTGAAAGAGTTCCAAACGAATCCAACTTTAATTGACTAACTATAGCGTGTCTCCGAATAACATACAGCAGTGGCGTTCCTAATGAATCAGTGTTTTAGAACGAATCATTTGAGTGAACGATTTAATGAGTCACAAACAGCAGAGAGACTCACTGAAAAATATGAATATACACAAACTTTTCTGCTTCAATATGACTTCTACTTGACAAAAAACTAGATGTATGCATACATTTGCATTTTACAGACCTAATCATTCTCAAAACACATTTCCAGATAATTTTTTTTTTCTCAGAGAAGCAGTTTTAATTTTAAGTATTTCTAAGCAGAATTTACCCTGCTTATATAATGAATTATGTAAAGAAAACCGTCAAAGACATAATTTAGAGGTTTAGAGAGTGTTCCAGATCCATCTCGCTGTAGAAATGTGTAAATAGAATTGTTATCCCTGAGCTGAGACAATAAATGTCAGCGCAGCTCTTGCCTTGCCACAACAGCATTTCAGCCCCACAACAATTCAATTGCCGCACTGTGGAAACACAACATGACAAAGTAGCCACTGAGTCAAGAGTATAGCTTCAAATACTGGCGGCCCTGGCTATTTTCATGGCCATGAGCACATAAGCTCATGATTCCAAAGAGTCATTTTCATAAAATCTTATGATGGTGGCTTCTACTGGGCACTGATACCTACTAGTCCTTTACTGAGCAATATTTACAGGCACAACTGCAAACTCACACTCTCTACCTCCATTACAGGCACTATACCAAAAGGCAGACCTCACTACACTTGTCAGCTACCCAGTCTCTGATGAGATTTGGAAATAGTTAATAGTTTTAGACCTGCGCTGATTTATTCATTCATTCTTTTCTGAGAAAGAGGCATCCCCCTGAAGGCGAAGGGTGAAAGAAACACCTGATTCTGCTCTATTCTAATATTTTGGAGGCGCTCTATGGATATCTTTAGTTAGGATGTATGAATAGCCCATTTAGAATTCTTGAGCTGGCATATGCAAAGGCATAGGAAAACATAGTGATCTTGAATATTTAGTTAAATTTCTAAATGCTTCAATCATGTGGTGAGAAATAAATGAAGAGTTTGTGAAAGACACATCTGCCTTTGCACCTGCATAGGCAGAGTTTAAATGTGTAAACATATAAAAACTGACAGTTTCTTAAGGTACATAGTTTCCAAGGATCTGACTTCCTTTGTAAAGGTTAAAATAACAGCAGGGCTAGGTTAATATTATAGTAATATGAAGGACATGCTGATTTTTCTAAAAGATTTGACCTCTGTGAATTGCTTTGAGCACAGCTCTTTTTCTTCATATAATGATTTAATTTGCTTGTTTTCCTTCTAGAAGCTTTTGTATTTGAAAAGCGGGGGCTTTGGATCACAAGAGACAATAAGTAAGGCAAGAAATGGTGACAGACAGCTGTCTGGTAGCTAGGCAACCCCAAGAGTGTCTTTGATAGAAACCTTGGACAGAGCCTGCTTTCTCAAATATCTCGTCCAAGTGTTGCAACCTTGCAGATACGATTAAAATTATAATATAGTCTTCAGATCTGTCTCCAGAAATAATTCTTTCATGCTGATTTTGTGCATTTTTCCCCTCCAAAAAACATTATTTTTTTTCAGAACAGCATTCAAAATAAATAAACAAACACATAAATAAATAACCTTTTTTTAACAAAAAGTCTTTACTCATACTTTTGATTAATTTATTGCATCCTTGCTGAATATAATTATCAATTTCTTTAAAAAATATATTACGGACCCCAAACTGTAACAGTAGCATACATTAATGGTAACGTACATTACCAAGTTGTATAAATAAACATTCGATTTTTTATTTTTTTTTGTATGTGAATTTTTGTTATAGTTCATGACCACTTTTCAACCCTCTCTCTGACCCTAAGAGCTGTATGAAATAAATAAATAAATCTGTAGTTTTACCAAAACAATTTCAGTGGCTGTGGTTGCCATATTTTTGTAAACAATACAGAAAAACTGTAAACATTTACAGAACAAACTGTAAATTTGACAGTATAAAACTGTAATTTACAAACAATACATTTTGAATGAAAACCAGTCAATTCAACAATTCAACTCAATTCAACTAAAATCTGTTTTAACCTTTAACATACTGACAACCACCATAACAATGCAGGTGGTAAAAGAGAAAACCACATGAAGATTCTAAGTTCATCACATGTAGCTTTTCCACAAGCTGAAGTATAGAGTCATTCATGCAAACACAAAACACCATCATGATAACACACATGCCACTTAAATAATACAATAAATATTCAGCAACAGAAGATGTAACAAAACCCAAATGTACATAACTGATAACAAAAACTATTAAAAAAAAAACATGGTTATTTAAACAAAATACTTTCAAATGTGGAGTGTCACACAGGGGATTCTGGGAATATCAGTTTACAGTTTTTGACTGTAAATTATACTTCTAAAAGCTGTACAATTAACAGCATTTCACTGTAAACTTACATACATGTCTAGTTAGATATTTAATAGTTTGTCACTTACTGTTAACCTATTAACAGTTTTTTTCCCATAGCGTTTTTACAATATTTTAAAGTTTTCATTTTTAAAAAAAATTTTTTTTTTACAGTGTAGCATAAACACTTACAATTGTACTTAATCAACGACTGTTAAAAACAATTTTGGAATTCTTCAGACAGCTGAAAGAAAATAAAGTTTTCGCAAATTATGCTAGCAAGTTACAAGTTATTAACTAAACAAGTTGACATATTAGCAAAATATTATTCATCTGCATGACATTAGAAAGCTATGGAAGTTCAGAATGAATATTTTTTGGTGCTTAGTTAAAAAAAAAATTTAGACTGAAAAGGAAGTTTCTGAAAATCACAGTATGTTTGCATAATACACAGAGCTCTTTTTTATCTCAAAAGATCAAAGGAAATTTGATTGCTCGCGATATGACCCCTTTAACTACTATGTCTAAGGTTATTCCAAAAGAGTAACTGTCATGTATCCAAAATTCATGGCGCTTCCTCAAAAGCTTCTCGCACTGTTTTCGATGTTTCAAGCTGAGCAAATATGCAAAATCTCAACTCTCAAGCTGAGATTTTTTTCTTTATTGTCTCTTGATTCTGCATGAACATAAAAGCAAGTTACCGCCGAAAGAACACAGTGTGAACCATTTCACAGGTAATAAAGTCTGCTGATGATGGATTACTTTTATACGGCACCTTTTATCTGGGAGCCTGAAGCCGTTTTAGAGTGAAGGAGGAGACCTTGCGGCTCATCACACACTAATCATGCACTTACAGCACTGAACCATTTGAATCATCGGCCACACAGCCCCAAAAACCACATCGCACTGAGCCCAGCAGACACTACACTTATTCAGCAGGTGGAACATCACAGATGTCGCAACAAAAGCTCCTCTGAGGGGACTTCACAATTGTTTGCTGTTTTCTTTCAATTTATCATTACTAAAATCTGTATCTAGGATTTATTATGTAGCAAACTGAACAGTAAATATACTCTACATGGAGACTGTCGACTGGCTTTACACAGCTGAGCAAATGTGAGGTCATCAATCTCAGAGTGTCCCATTTAAACAGCTGAAGCAGTGAGATGCTTTCATTTAGTATGATTCAGCCTCCCGAAATCTGGATAAACAATCCACTGATCATTCACTCTGACCTTTAATCTATTATTCTCAAAGCAAAAAACTCTGGAAAACAACAGCAAATTGAGACTGGGAGAAACACGTCATAAAACAATAATTAAAAGTCCTCCTGCATCAGGAGGAACGTCTTTGTAGGATTTGCTGGAACAAATTATTGATTTCAAAAGAGCGTGTGAAAGCACTGAGATGTGCATATGTTCAGATGGTTTCATGCAGGGCTGTGCACAGACCTTTTGAGGGGCATGTGCTGAAACTGAAAAAGGGCAACCCCCCCCCCCATATGACCCCTTTAATACACGAGGTTCACAATTTTCAACATGCTGATTTACTCACTAAAAACTCCCACAGATCATGTTTTCAGGCCATTTTAAGTCTTATTTTGACGTAACAAAGTGGTTACATCTAAGTGTGTGAGTTGTTTACTTACTTTTTTACATGAGTCTTCCCATTAATGCCATTATATTGTTCATTCAGACTGATTCGCGAACGTAGAACGCGCTTGAACACAAGAGGCGGGATTTATCGCATGAACCAATCAAAGCCGAACATAACCAGTCATATCCAATCATATCGTTTCATGCTTGGTGCTGATGTACTTCTGCATGCACTTTGTCCTTTTTGTCAGTCTGTATGAAAACAAAAATCAGCTTGGTTTTTGAAGTCGGTTGAAATGTAAGCTAAATATAAAAAATATATAATTAAAATACTTAGATTAAAAAAATATAAAAAAAATAAGCACATGAATAACACTATTAATAATATTTATGTATGTATGTATGTATGTATGTATGTATGAATGAATGAAGGTTTGGTCCTCCATATTCCATAACATAGACCTCATGATTGCAAATAAATAAATAAATCTGTTTCGTTCCTTTAATGTATACATTATACTATACTGACAACCACCATAATAATGCCATAATTAACCTATATTAACAGTTTTTTTCGAGAGATTTTACATATACCTCATGATTGCAAATAAATAAATAAATACATACATACATACATACATACATACATACCCTTACATTTTAGAACTTTTTCTCAAATTCTATTAATGTCCCTCTGACCAAAACCCAGCTGTTAGATACTGTAAGAATCTTTCACCTTCTATCACAGAGTACAGAATAATTGTTATGTGAAGAAACTATTATTCAATGTAGCAATATTGCGTCTGTTTGGGGACATTTTAACCCCAGCAAAAACACATTAAGCAAAAACTAATCCAAATAGTCAATTTGCAGGATTGTGCAGCTACAGTGCCAACTAACCAGAGAATTGTAATATGTGAAAATTAACTAGCATTTAATCATGTTTTTATATCTTTATGTCTGAGACCCCAAACAGAACTAACAGCTTTTCCACAGAGGACATTTTAAGCATGTTTAATAATTTGACCTGGATTAAAAGTCATGGCATAAGGTACAACCCTGATACTTTGTTGTTAATTAGATTACATTGAGATTTGAAAATAGCATTTGAGTCTCTCTGACTGCAAACATAACATTAAATTTAAATTAACTCTGGTAATGATTGTAATTGCTTAATTTGCAGCCGTTACCCAATAACGTTTTTTTTTTTCCTTTTCTTTTCTTTTCTTTTTTTTTTTTATAACAAAATATCATTTGTAAACAGTGCAACACCTGTATGAATGAATTTACACATACATACATACATACAGTACATACATACATAACAGGATACTGTCCTTCATTTTGGGCGACCACTAGGCCACACACAAATATATTTTTGTTTCCACTGTGCAAAAATAATCTGGCCCTCAGTTGAATTTTTAATTCACGCTGCTCAGCAATCTATTACTATGCTGTGATCTACAAAATACCTGAGGTACACGGAATGCTAATGCTACTTAATACACTGAACAGCAGCTTGCGGCCTCTTGTAACAAGCAATGTTTTAGGTTCGAAACAGAGAAGAGTTTTCTAGACCCCTGATGGAGTTGAGAGTAAACAACAAGGGATGCCAGAATCCAGATCAATTTCCTAACTGGCTAAAATCAATTGACTCTCAGTGTCATTGTTATTAGACCTGCCAGTATTGAGTGTGTTGACCAAGCAGTGTGCTGCATAAGTCTGTGACCTCATGTCAGTATCTCACCACATCCGTGTCGGCTCAGACTGTGGTGGCTTGGAAGTCTTTGGAGGTGTGTGGCAGATATTTGCAGACCTCCCACTCTGACTACGGCTCACGGTTACTGTGGTCATGTTCAAAGTTAGAGGATCATCATTCAGTAGGACTGGGGAAAAAAAGCATCTTGCTGAGTCCACCTACACACTAGTGCACTGAAACAAAACAGAGCAAAAGAGAAAGAGAGAGGGAGACTGTGACAAGACAGCAGCAGAATGGAAAAATTAAATAGTAGGAAATGAAATATTTTCATTAGAAAGAAAGAAAGAAAGAAAGAAAGAAAGAAAGAGCTTTGCCTTGTCCAGGTCATTGCAGAGGTCCAGTAATCCCGTTTTTAATGAACGTGGACCATCAACCACCCAACATCCTGGTCCAAAGGCTTCAGTCTCATAGGGATCTTTGAACACTGCTCATGTAAACTGCTTCTGGCTGCTTTGAAATCACTCTCTTTTGTGCAATCGATCCTTTAATCACAATTTAATGCTTTACTTTCACTGTTATGAAGTGCAACGGACCTCAGAGCATTAAAATTTCATAAAGGCAGGGCAGTGCTAATCACCAAAGTGATATTGATAATGAAGAGTGGAAATTCTCTCACTATTATGGGTTATACCTTGCCACTTCACTGGTTTAGGCAAAGGCAAAATTTGAGACTGAAATCATGCCGCAGAGTATGCAATGTCGACACCGAAGGTAAGAAAGGGCCATTATATCCTCTTAATTTACTCCTTAAATAAACTTATGGGTAACACTTTAGTATAGCGACCAATTCTTACCATTTAGTTGCTTATTAGCATGCCTATTACTGACATATTGGCTGTTTATTAGTGCTTATAAAGCACATATTCTGCATGCCTATAGTCTACATCGCTAATCCTACCCAATAACTAAACTTAACAACTACCTTACTAACTATTAATAAGCAGAAAATTAAGAGTTTAGTGAGGCAAAAATTAAAGTTAATGCTTTGTTAATGGCAAGAATTTTAAAATAAAGTGTGACCAACTTATCACTATAGAACATTTATGACATAATTGGCAATTTATAGAACAATATTTAGGCAGCAGGCCCAACCTTAAAAAAGCACATTATTGGCAGATGCAATTCTGTTCAATGAAATCTTTAATCTATATAACAACAACAACAACAACAATAATAATAATAAAAACAATGACAACAACATTTATGGTCACACTTTATTTTAAGGTCCAATTCTCACTATTAACAAACCATTAACTACAACTTTTGCCTCCTGATTTGCTGCTTAATAATATGTAGTAAGGTAGTTGTTAAGTTTGGGTATTGGGTAGGATTAGGGATGTATGGTCATGCAAAATATGTGTTTTATAAGTACTAATAAAGAGCTGTTAATAGTAGGCATGCTAATAAGCAACTAGTTAGTGAAAATTGGTCGCTATATACAGTGTTACCATATTTATAATTAATTATAATTTAATTATAATTAACATTTATAATAATTATAACAAACACTTTTACCTGAATATCTTGCAGACATTGTTATTTTATGTATGACAATCTAAACTCACTCCAATGACTTTTCCAAGTTACAGTATTTGTCATCTAACATTGGCAGGCTGTAGAAAAAGTGTACTGCTGAGAAGAAGCCTGAACATTGCTTACGGTAGCATAACTTTAGCTCACAAAGTATGGCTACAACAAGAGATAGGAAGAGTCAGAGAAAGAAACATCTGAATAGATTTAAGATTAAGCTTCAGCAATCCAAACAAGTGTATAACCCATGTGTCTGGTACATCACGTGCTGATGTCAGTTTGACTGTTGTAGGGAATAACCATGACATGGTCTCACAGCAAATGGTCATTCTCTAGTTGTTCTCCATCTTGTCAGGCCAGCGCGCTCCACTGACCATGCTTTAAGTGTCGCTCATTTGCACACTCTGAATGTAAACCTGAGGGCATAGCTGACATTTCTGAAATAATTCAGGCAGACAGGGGCGCGCCAAAATCACAGCAATGCAGCTGTCAGTCAACATATCTTGAATGTGCCTATACGAGCACAAATTCATCATGTATGTACTGTAAACAAACTGTGTGTGTTTATATATATATATATACTGAGTTTTTCAGAGCCACTGGGCTTTTTGAATCAAACTCTGCGAGATGCCGCTCTCGGGAGCCTTCCCTGCAAAAAGACACATCGGTACTGGCGCTCACTCTCTGCAGATATTTCTGGATCCAGGTGGTACTTTCAGTCAGATTAATATGTTAATCTGTTATGTCAATTCTCTGAATGAATGGGGGCTCATTCCCTGAAAAAAGAGGAAACTGTTCCGTAAGTGATTGTGAAGTTGGAAAGAAGAGTTATTATTGCGAAAATCTATTGCTGCCATTCAAGCTGAATTTTTCCCAAGGGCCTTGGCATTGAAATATGTACAATTCAACAGTGAAGAGTAAGTAAGGCCACCTGTGAAAGTTTACATTTTGCAAATAGATTGTGCAGGGAGTTCACTTGGAATGAATTGCACCCACTGATAGTGGCATTTATCTGCATGCTTTAGGGACTTCTGTCATGAACGGACCCTGATATGCCACCGAAACAACTCATCATGAGATGACGAACCAATCTAATCAAGAGATAACACAGAGATCTTTTGTATCAGGACTATAACCTATAGATACCTCGTGATGTCTTGTGGTCGCCAATGAATAAACATTTGAAATCAGTTCTAATCAGGTTGACTTCGAATTTTCAGATTCGAGTCCTTTCAAAACCTGAATGAATTAATAATAATTAATTCCCTAATAAAATTAAGTAATCAGAGACATTACAATGCGCTATCTGTTTAGTTTTATTCCAATCTACCATCCTCCAATTTACTAAAGGAGTTATGCAAATTCGTAACGTAGTGACACAAATACATCCTCAAAATCTGTGTGGAATACAAACTGCACAGCATAACTCCTGATGGAAACAATATAAAGACATGCCGGATCAGGAAAGTCACATTTACTAGATGTGTAAAATTACAAAAATACTTTTATTTAGCAAGTGACTGTAAAGACATTAATAATGTTACAGAAAATTTCAATTTTAAATAAATGCTGTTGTTTTGAACTTTCTATTAAACTGCCCCTATTATGGGTAATGAAAGGTTCGTATTTTGGTGTTGGGAGTCCCCAACAACAGGATGACATGCATGCAAGGTCAAAAAACACTCTCATTGTCTTATAATATGCATTTATTTTCCCTTACTTGCTCAAGGACTCCCAAACGATTTGCTCAACGATTCATTTTTCCAAACCCCTCCTTTGCGTGATGCTAATCTGCTGTGATTGGTCCGATTGGTCTCATTTCCATTTCATCATGCCTGTGCCTGATAAAGCAGAGTTTGTAAGCGCGCAGTGCTGCTTTGAGTACAGCGTTACCGGGGAAACCGCATTTTTCACCGCTCCAAAAGCGGCACCTAGTGGCAAAGAATGATTTTGCATTTTCATTCAGACCAACCGAAAAGACCAACAAGTGGGCGGGGAATATGCTAATGTTTCATGTTGACGTCAACATGAAACGGCTTGGGATTCAGAGTCGACTCTTTCTTTTGAGAGACAATCACTTTATACAAGGTGTACTTTCAGATTAAAAACTTTGCAGGATGTTTTCATTCACTTAGAGCTGTGTTACACACTGCATGAAAGGTCATTTTAAAAATCCATAATAGGGGTACTTTAAAAAATACATAAATACAGTAATAAGCAAAAATATTAAGCAACACAATTGTTTTCAACATTGATAATAATAAGAAATGTTTCTTGACACATCAGCATATCCAAAATATAAACACAGAATTGCAAGATATAAACTCACAATTTTGGAGGGGATAAAAGTCAGAATTTTGAGATATTAATTCAGGGTTGCAAAAACAATTAGATAAAATGTATTTTATAATAATATAAAAAATAATTAAAAATAATTAAAATAATAATAATAATAATAATAATAAT